>NW_011366880.1:54551-73513 GCF_000735185.1 Notothenia coriiceps
ACCCCTGTGTTAAAGTGCGTTTAGCTGTGATTGCACGTCTGTTTGTCTCTCAACCATTCTTTGAGTTGACCTTTAAAACTATTGAGAGTGGGACAATCCCGTATCTCAGTTGGGAGGCTATTCCACAATGAGCTGCCTTTAATGGAGAGGACATGTTGTCCAAAAGTGGTCCGTCTACGGTGGAACTCACAGTCTCCTCTGGTTTCTGACCTAGAGCAGCGTCCAGTGTGTTTTGTGTGGATGAATTCCCCTAATGGAGGGGTGGTCAGTCCATGTAAACATTTATTAAAAAACACATACTTTTAAAAGACGTAAAACTGTCAAAACTCAAGAAATTGTGTTTTTCAAGGATGGTACAGTGGTGGTATGAATTTGGCAAAATACAAGGTTTGTAAAGATTCCAGTTAAGTTCAGTGACATTCCACCACTGATTAAAACCCACAGAGTGACTGAACAGAGGCATTATAAAACCTTAAGCCTGCAGAATCTAGTTCAACATGTGCTGTTCTGAAACAATCTGTCCTGAAACACATTGAGACAGGAGACCTTTGAAACAAACATCTTCACCGTATTATGTAACCAAAAATAAAATAAAGAAAGCAGCCTACACAGTGAGCGTGATAAAAAATGTGAATATGATCTGTACGCTTAATGGAAGTGATGTTGCTAAGGCAGAGGATAAACTGTTGCTCTTCTTTTTTATTACTGATGCTGTGATGAAGAGGACACATCGAGGAGAGTGGGAAACAGCAGCAGCAAGGCAGAGACATGCACAGCCAAAACCACTGTGTGCATGTCTTCTATACCCACTCTGTGTATGTGTATGTGTATGTGTATGTGTGTGTGTGTGTGTGTGTGTGTGTGTGTGTGTGTGTGTGTGTGTGTGTGTGTGTGTGTGTGTGTGTGTGTGTGTGTGTGTGTGTGTGTGTGTGTGTGTGTGTGTGCCCACGCCCGGGTCGGGCCCACACAGCTCACATTGTCCAGCTCTCATTCACTTACCTACCCGTTACTATAGAGACGCAGTGGAGAAGAATGCAGGAGGCAGGCTGGCAGACAGATATGCAGGAGACCTGTGCTGAATCTTAATAATAAAGACAAGCTCACAACACTTCTGTTGGGAAATGTTACATAACACTGATGCAGTATTTTGCTACTAACTATAAAACAAGAGGAAAACAAATGGCAAGAAAGTTATTTTGTCTTTCCTGACGTCTTGTTTTCCACTCAGTCCTGTAACTGTTTGACCTCACAGGTCATGTAAGTGCATCTTGAGTTTACATGAAACTTCAATCTGGATATAGTGCAATATTAGTGAATTTTAAGCAGACATATATTTAGAATCTTAAAGAGAAATGTGTTTTAAATTCTGCTCATGCCACTAGAAATGGATCAATCTGATGATGAGTCATGTTTTACAAGTACGTATGGGGGTTGGGCTTATACCATCGACTCCCATACCTTTTTAAGAAGTATTCATTCTGGTACACAATATGTAAACATTTTTCCAATTACAGTGACATGTTTAAACAATTTAATTCTCATTAAAGTGATTTATATTTTTCATATTGCCTGTGCTGCGCCTCTTTTCGCCCCTTTGTCTGAAACCAGAGTACAGTCTGCTCTGATTGGTTAGCTGGCAGGCTCTGTTGTGATTAGTCGATCGCTTATAGATGTTCTGCCAATTAGTTGGGACGGTATCCAATAAAAGCGCATGGGTTACATACATAGTGATGATGTCACTATGTTACGGAAGTAAACAAAGGAGTCCAATGGAGGCGTTTCAGGTAGGGGGGTGTGTGTGGGAGAGAAACTCACTCTGGAGGCGACTTTGGGATTTTAGCCTTGACATAAAAATTACATATATATATATAATATATAAATATTTATATATTATTATGCTTGTTGGGGTTTTATATATATTTATATATATATATATATATATAAACCCCAACAAGCGATAATAGGGCCCTTAAGCATAATAGGGGCCCCTTTAACATAAAAAAACTATCAACTTAATTAAACCTCCATGCTAGGGTGATTATATATATTTTAATTAAAAAAAAGGATTTTGCTGTATTATCGCCATACTAAACTAAGATGGCAGAGAATTAATGAAAAGGAAACATGTCTGTCCCTGTCCTCTCTATTCCTTTTTGTGCTTCAACTCCCCCCTCTTTTGTCCCACTTTCTGTCTACTCTTCCTTCCTCTCCCAACCTCTAAACCTAGTATTCTCATGTTCCCTTTCTGTGGTGTCCTTCTCTATTTTCTCCTCTGTAGATAGATACAGTATGTCCCTATATAAGACAGACACAGCCACAGTGAGGGGGAGAGAGAGTCACAGACAGTTCTGAGACTGCAGCAGATTCTAACCAATCACATGAAGGAACCCTGCTGCCCACGTGGCTTATTCATAAAAAGGAAACCCTTATCAATGCAGCGCCATTCTCTCATACAGCAGATCCCCAATGGATCCGTAGCCTAAAATAAGAAAGCTTCGGAAATGCCTTTTAAATATAAACGTTATACATGTATGATAAATGCTAATAAAGTTAGAAGAATTGCAAAAATGATTTCAATGTTGCACATCTCTAAATAATATTAATATATTCAAATGTTTTATTGTCATATTTCGGCGTTTTTTTCTGTCATGAAAATCATAAATCAGAGGCTCTTTCAAAAAACAACAACAACAATACACAATATATTTAGCATAAAAAGAAAAGAGACAGAGCAAAAACTATACCCGTGCATGTTGCAGAACTATACAAAGAATATTTACAGGTAAAATAGAATAAGATAAAACAGAATATACAATTAAATACTGTACCCTGCAATAAATATTGTATACTTTAATAATAATTAAAGGGGCCCTATTGTGCTCATTGTCAGGTCTTCTTATTTGTATTGTTACATAGTGATGTCACTATGTCGCGGAAGTAAACAAAGAACTCCAATGGACGCATTTCCTAAAGGGAACTTTGGGATGTTAGCCTTTGCAGACCATCTACATGCACACAAACCTATATAACACACTACAGGAGAAAGATCACCCAAAGTAGCACAATAGGTTTCCTTTAAATATCTGGAGATATGGAATAAATAACGTGCAAAATAGAGTTAGCCATGCATGCAGATTCATCCTACATTATTTATTTTTTACATTTCATCTTTCTCCTGTATGATTTCGTTGTCCCCATTTCACTATGTGGCCTGGATTTCAATACCCAGGGTACACAGACAGGATACCAAAAATATCCTTTATATGTGTCAGATGTGTTATTGCAAAATGTACTAGGAGGTAGTAGCTTTTCTTACACATATATATCTTCCATATGCAGAGTTTAAAACCTCCAAAAAATGTATCTTTGTGTTACTAGTTCTAAAAAAGAAATCTTTTGACTTGTTGTTTCATGGCAACCTATGAAGTCTCCCGAGCTTCAGTCCCATGGCAACCTTTAGCATCATCCCAGTGTGCGCATTCATCATGGACTTTATTGCATAATCACATCTCAAGAGCTCCACTGCCAAATCAACTGATTAGTGGGTGTTGTGAGTGGATAAGAGGCTGTCTAAGTGAATTGCTACTTGAGAAAAGTGCATAATTTGTAGGAACAATTTGCCATATATGCGCTTATGTAATAAAATGTATAGTGTTCAATCAACAAAAACAATGCCAGAGAAACCAGATCCTACAGAAGTTTGGATTTATTTCATCATGGTCACCATAAACAAGTACTGCATTGACCTTTGTATTAACATGTAGAGTAGTGAATGCAACTGTGGCGCAACCACAGACAACACACACTTACTAAATATCACCTTCCAAAGCTGACACATAGGAAAAATGAACTGTACAAAAGATCTAATTCACAGATGATCGTCATAGACTTTAGTAACACTGACTGCAAACGTAATGGCAAACACTCCAGTGGCCTGACAGGAAACACTGGTACACGACCATTATGCAAATACCACTGTGTAAAACATCGAAGATTTGTTCAGAGCTGTGCAAAAAATAGCAGCATTTATATTTCACTTTCCAAGCGATGAGTTCACAACACAACATCACAATGGTTACTTAGCATAACACAGAATAATAACTGTCCATGTTGCCCTATAAGCTGGGTTTCAGAGCTGGAGTCGAATCACGTTTAGCTTATAGGAACTGCAATGATGTGAGCAAAACGATATCACTTAATAACAATGAGACCTTAACATTCAATATTTACATGATTGAAAAAAAAAACATAATTCCTGAATTGATGCCCTTAGAAAATGTACAGAGCAGGGCAAAAAACAATGACCATTTTTTGTTATGCTTGGACAACAACATATACAGCCAGCTATAAAAACAGGCAAATTAAATAAAGGTAAAATGTATGTAAACCACATAGTTTCAGGCCAAGAGCATTTCATAGTTGGCACGTATAAGATCGAAGAAAAAAAAATCTATTGAAAAACTGTACATTCCATTGAGTCTCTATCTAGCCCTGTGTTGCACAACAGAGGCATTCGGTTGATAATCTTGCTGTATGGCCGCCTATGGGCCCATTAAGTGCGTTTTTTTTTCTATCACATTCAAAATGGAAGATTTCCCATCACTTATTGCACATTTCTGAACCTCATATTCAACTTGAGCCAATAGCTTACGTGCAGGTGGATCCCAACAGTCTCAGGAAAACAAGTTATATTATCTCAAAAATAATGTTGTGTACATGAATGGTGGATTAAATCCCACATCAAGAGTAATCAGATATGAAGATACACAGCATGAGGCTTTTCACCTCTATTTCCCATAGCGTCTTATTTAGAGAGGCAACGATTGGTTGACTCATCCATTAGTCCATTGACAAAATGATAATCCGCAACCAATTTGTAACCCATTAAATGACAGTCATTTCTCCTGCAAAGAATCCTGTCAGGTATGGAGATTTCTTGCAATTCTCAAATTTGTATCATACCGCTTCTGAAACTTCACAGTCTGTTAAATATTTCTGTTGATTTCAATAAAATACTTTCAATATCTGTAGGAATCCTTCATTATTGTGTGAGATTTAGCTGATTAAAGCATGCAGATTTATCCTAAAATATATAATTGTTTATTAATGATTTTACTCTATGGATTCTGTGTTAATATATTTGGGTTTGGACTGACAACAAGAAGATTTAAAGACAAACTTTGGCTTTTGAGAAACTGGGATGGAGATTTTCCTGTATTTTCTGACGTTTTGTAGACCATATGATTTATCGAGCAGTCTATTCTACAATAAAATAAATAGTAATTATTCACATAAGCCTATTGTGTCCCCTTGCAGAAACATGCTTCTGTTATCTGTTGCATGTCCATCAGCTTACAGAGAATCTAAAAAAAAGCATTATGCTGTGTACCTGCACTCACAAGGCTTAGGCTTATGTGCTGAAAGTGTACTGACTCTTGTCCTCTTAAGCCACGCATTGGCTCTGTTGTGGCGAGCTAGAGGACTCAAATAGCACGGAGCAGAGGAGAAATGGCTGTACAGGTCAGCACCTAGGACAGCTCCGCCTCCACCTCTCACAAACACATCTATTCTGGTCCTGAACCTGCACCAGCCCACTCTGCACCATCCGCGCGCTGACTTACCCATCATGTAGGCTAATCATGAATGAAAGAAGGATCTGAGTGTCACTTACAATGTCAATCCCTGCGTCACCCCAAAGGGACAAGACCAAAAATATGATGATTTTACCATTGTGGCATGCATTTTATGAAATCTCCTACCCTGCAGCCTATCATTATATTCAGCCCAGACGTGAGAAGCCTTCCACGTTGGCCTTTTACATTCATCGTTATGTGCCAAACAATCATCTTTTTTATTCTTTAAAAAAAACAAAAAAACACCAGTGTCTTGTTTCCATGTCAGCGATCCAGGTTTGCCTCGGTCGTATCTCGTTGGTTTTTCAGGTCCTGGAAGACCTCGGTGAAAAAGTGCGGGTCTGAATTGAGCTGCAGCATTTTGGCACTGAGCCTGTCGATGATCCGCAGCGCCGTCTCCCAGAACACATCCTTGTTGGCCTCGATCATGAAGGGCTTGAGCGGGTAGGAGATCTCGTTGCCCATGTAGGAATAGGACAGGTAGAGGCAAGTCTGAAAGGTTCCCTGCAGCTCGGCCGCGGTGCCCACGCTGTCCTCTATCGTGTCCTCGCACAGCAGGTACACGAACACCACGTTGGCCGGCGTGATGAAGCCTTGATCCTGCCAGCCCTGCAGCAAGAGAGTCCGATCGATGTTGCGGAACCATAGGATCACATCTGAACTCTTTAGCTCCTTCAGTTTGAAACACCTGCGGCACATGAAGTCCCCCAAACAGCGCAACAGCTCCCCGGTGGAAGCCTGGATGACGATCCGCCTGGGGGACACTAGAGACAGGCTGCTGGGCTGCTTCTGCACCGTGGAAAGCTTTCCATTTTGGACCAGGGCATCTTTATTTTGCGTGGGCACAGTGGGTACTGGTACCGGGATGGGCGCTTTGGGTTTCTTCTCGTCGGTTTTATGCGTCTTCCTGATGTTTTCGCTGTTGAGCTGCGCCACTTGGTTGGCCGGGGCTGGCAGCGGGTTCGGGGTCACTTTCTTGGCGCTCTTCTTGCCCGAATTGGACACCAGCTTCCTCCAGGACAGGGAGACGAACATCGAGTGGCGCTTGAGGCTCTTGTCGTTTTTCTGTCCATCCCCTACCGCGAGCTCGGCGTCCATAATAGACGCCTTCTTCGTGGCAGGAGATATGGAGAGGATGGTGCCCATGTCTGCAACAGGAGAGGGAGCCGCGGTGCTGTGGTCGCTGCTGCAACTTCAACGCAGTCTTCGGCAGGGTGAGAGGCGGTGGAGGACAGTCACGACAACGATTGAAACTCCATTTACACGTCTAGTTGCAACGGGTGGTGGATCCTGGGCGGCAGCGGGGTATAAAGATGGAGGTGGGTATAAGAATATTCCGAGAGATGCTCCGTCAGCCCCGCACGCGCTGCGACACAATCCTGTGGCTGGTGCATAAACAGGGATTAGTCGACCTGCGCTAAATCATCGGTTTAAACGAACCAGCAAGTGCAGCCTCTGACTGACAGTCAAGGCAGCCAATGATAAGGCAGATCAATGACCCAATCACAAGGGGTGTTGTTTATTTAAGTACTAGGCTATCATCGATAGCTTAATAGCCTGCAGGTTAAACACACTACTCTGGTTGCTTTAGCCGAGAGTGGAAAATGAGTGCTATTTTTAAATCAGACTGTTTTCCTGTGGTCTAATCTATCAGCATGATGATTAATTGTTATAGGACACCCTTAATGCTTATTTTTTGTTTGTTTGCTAAATATGTGTATATATGGAATCATACTGCCCATGATGCCCTCTGCTAAGGAAGGTTAAAATCACAGTCATCCTGCTAACATTTCACTTGTTTTCACCAACAAAATATCTTAAGAAGCAAAAAGGGACAATATATGAGACCTTAGTAAACAGGTTTAATGCCACCTTTTACCTCAATGGTATCATTGACCATGCATGAAAGCTCATGATTAAATACATTGCTCTTCAGCTTGTTTTGTTTACACAGTAATGTGTCCCTATAAAGCATTAATGTACATTAATATCCTCAACCTTACCATGAAATTACCCTGTAAAACAAACATTGCCAAGTTTATTTATAGAGCATATTCAAACCCTGCAGATGATGATCAAAGTGCCTTGCAAAGAGATCACTTAAAGAACAGGAATAATCTTTTAAGAACACTTACATAATTAGGGGATAAGAATATTATAGAAGCACAGAACTATTGATAAAACCATAAAACATATTGCACAAACAAAAAAATAAAATGCAACAAATGCATTAATTCTCTCTACATTATTATAACTGATCAATATGGTGATGGTTTCTGGTGACCGTGATTAAATCAATCTGCAAGATTCCTTGTATACAGCATTGTTTTGTTGATTTAACACTTTGTTTGTGCACTACCATATACATATGGCCCGAATCATAATGTGAATTGATAGGCAAATGACAATTCATCTTTAGACAGGTCTTCATCATTGTTGTGTCAAACAAGAATGACCAAACTGTTTTTTAAACCGCATCAACAGTCTTTCCCTGACGTTCACGCAGGATTGATCCCTGAAGAGAAAATACATCTGTACAAGGTGTTTGTGCCAGCTCTGGGAGAACTAAACTACGAGCTTAAACTAATAGCTTGATGCCAATTGTCCATTATTTTGACTTATTTAGCTATGATTTCATAGCTTCAAAAAACGAATATTACCAAAGAGACGTCAGATCAGCTCTTTTAAGTCTAAAAATCCTCATTGGCCATGACTTGTCTTTAAAAGTTTACTATTTTGCCTTAAATACTCATCAAAGCATCATGGATTCACTTATAGTTTGCTGCTATGTATAGGCCAATTGTAATCCTACACCTAGCATCACATGTACGTCCTGGGAAACTCTTTGGTGGATCCGATTATCCTGAGTCAACTGGATCTCCTCCACTAAATTAAATGACAACTGTCCGAACATTCCATTCAGCTTGAAGTTAGAATTGACACTAATGCCACTGAAAATCCATGGAGTCCTCAGAATGACACTTGAGCATCCGCTAAATGCCAAAAGTAAAGGACTGCGTCATAGATATCTAAATACCTCCATTGAGGTCATTTTTCAATGTCATTCTTCTTACTCGTCCCATATTGAAATGTATTGAATTGCACACCATATGCATATTTGCTGTGCATTTCATATTTGAAATCTCAAGGCCATATGGCTGATTTGTTCAATAAATTCCATCCTGAGTGTTTTTCCAGCTGCATTGTTTTTAGGTATATGGAGGGACATAGGAAATATATTAGATATCTTTTTATAGCTTTCCTTTCTTTTCTTTTTTCCTGACCTAGTCAATACTTTGGAGATATACAATTAGAATGATCAATCAATAAACTGGTGAAACAAACAGAGTTGTCTTTCTGGTTCTTTATTCAAAGCGCTTCGAAGGCACAAGTCTCACAGAGTACAGAGTATTCTGCAAGAGTGCACATGGAGGCAAGTGTGTGTGTAAGTTTTATAGGATCTTGACAGTTCAACAACACTTCATCACCTGTCACTGTTGCTGGGCTGGAAAGAGAGATAAGCAACGCCTTTCCAGAGGAACAGAAACTGTACATAACTAATATAGTAAAACAGGAACTTGTTAAAGACAGATGGAAGTGGGGAAAGCAGGAACTTATTGTGGAACAGGGAACAAACACAGGAACTTGTTCAAGACACTGTGTTTGACACCCAGACACTCTTAACTTAAGATTAATAATAAGTCTAGCAAAGGACATGAACTGAAATACATCATCATGGAACTACTGCATTTGGTTTTACCATATTATGTAAGATATAAAATGTGCCACTACACTCAATCCCATGAGTATCTGCGCAGTTAGAATTTCTGGCTTCCTCTACACTCTAAAAACAAATGCCTTGGCTCAACAAAGAAAATCAACGCAACAGTTTGCATCAATGTTTATTGAGTTAAGACAACTTCTAATGAAATTGTCTTAAAGCAACAAAGTTATTTGAGTTAGGGGAGAAGGCTTTTCCTCTACAATCAGAGGTGTTTTTAATTACCACTTACTTAATAATTGGTATTATAAACACAAGTTTTGAAGTTGATTACTCAAAAGTTTAAGTTTTTCCGACGAGTTTTACCACATGATTTAAAATTCCTTTTAAGTTGTATGCACTTAATTACCCTCATTCGGGATACAAGTTTTTAAGTTGATTACTCCAAAAATCGAGTTGCTCCAACTTGTTTTACCGTATGATTTAAAAGGAATTTTAAGTTGTACTGTATGTACTTAATTACTATCATTGTGAACACACGTTTTTAAGTTGACAACCATTTATAAATTAAGTTGCTCCAAATATATTGTATTAAATATTTTTTTTTCTTAGCTTTTTCATGTTTTTGCCTTTAAAGAAAGATATTAATTCCACAACAAAAATATTAGGCGATTCACTTTTTATTTTGAACTGCAGTTGTTTATTTCAACACATGATGTTTCAATCAGGAGAGAATTCATTTAGTTTGAACATTTATTGACACAATATGATAAGGTGCATGAACACCTGAAATCACAGCTGACTGCAGGAGAAAGGAGAACCATTTTATAGTTTGGCTGCAGCTCGTTGATTGGCTGCTGGAGAATGAGGTGAAATGTAATAGGTTAAAGAGAAAGCCTGTGATGAGCTGATTATAAGCAGCTGCGGAGTGAATGTACATACACCCAGTCTTCCTGAAAGAACTTGCACTGAGCTTCATTTAAATCTTGAAAAAAAGATAAATAACACATTTAAATTGCCCCACAAATAATAAATAAACACATTAGCCATATTACCATGGGAAATGGGGACACAGCAAATAAATGCTGCCATCACATCGAAGTTAGAGGCCTTTGCATATTTAAAACCAGTGCCAAATATGTAAAATCTGTAAAGTTTTTGTAAAACTACAGACAAACTCTCAATGGCCACCAATCTGCAGATCACACACATCAATTTTACAAAATATGTAACAAAGATATTTACACTGCCGACAGTCATTACTTTAAACAGTATGAACACATTTAACGCAGAATGCTTGCTCATTCATTTGTTTCCCTCGACCACGATGGTTGCCATCGTATGGTCAGATCCTGGAGTGGACTGGTCACTGATGAAGGCGATATTCATGTCCTTTTGAAGCACATTAAATAATAGCTTAGCGCATAAGAGATAATGAATTAGGTAATTGCATACTTTTTAAACTGTCACACTTCAGAGCCATTATTACCAGCTGCTAAAGCAACGCTGGTATTGTTTTCACCTATTGAGTCTGCATGTGTGTGTCATTATGGCAATGTGGTCCTGAAGACACACAGAGGTGCTTTGAGTACTTTGTCTAGTGTTTAAATGCATGTGGACAGATTTTGTCAATCTCAACCGTGTAAGTTTTACTGTATCTTCTCATCTTTTTTGCAGGTTCCATACAATATTTGAACTGGTTAAGTGAAGAGCAGAAGCCACTTTTCAAAATGTTACACAATCCTTTTTCCATTACATTGCTGTCAACACCTATCCATGCTGAACGTTGCTAAGATATTATTGATTGGGGTGTGGCCAAAAGTGCAATATGCTTCAAAATGTAACTGACAGAGAGCAGTGCTTTTGTCCTGTGTTTTTACACTGTGCCCATGGATTTTATGTTATTTCAAGATTTTTAATTACGTCGCTAAACTCCTTGAAAAGGTCCTCTTCCTTTTCTCCAAAGCACACGACAAGGCAGCGGATGGCTATAGTTCTCTGCGTACTTCAATTGTATTGTGCCATTTTTGAAAAAGGGAAAAAAGAGAAATGACCTAAATTAATATATTCTGAATGGGTGACTGCCAACAACTTGCATTTCAATGACAACTCTAGATAACGATCCTACCTCAAGAAGCATGTCCTTGATCTGCTTCACCGAGATTAATTTGTAATAAAAAGCAATATCACAATAGTAACCAAAGTATTTTTACTCTCACAGTAGCCTCTACTACTTTCTATTCTCTCACAGAACTATTCACAGTTCAAAGGCTGCTAATTTTGGTCAAACAGCAATTTGCCTATACAGTGCAACTACAAGGCTATATACTGTATTTGAATGACAAAAGATGACACTCACATTAAAATGTCCTTTGTATATTTCTATTTGTCTTAACTGTCGGAACTTGTCCAGGCATGTTAAGTGGGAGTGGACTTGACATCCTTAACTCACGGTGTAGAACAATGAAGTCATCAAGCCAATTGCATTACTTACTACAACTTGAATTTTGTTTTAAGTAAATGAACGCAGAAATCAGAGTTCAAATTACACACAATATTAAGTTGATGTAATAACCAACATTATTACGTCAACACAACTTATAAATTAATGTTTGCAACTTAAAATGTTTATCTAAATCAATTAACTCACATTTATCTTTCAACCATGCATTTAATTAAGTGGAGGTGAAAGATCGCCTGAATTCGTTTTTAGAGTGTACTTGTATTTGATCTCTTGTCAGATTGGATAGTGTAATAATCAAAGGATGTGTGCAGTCAATCACAGTTTGAATGTACTGAGTTCAGGAAAAATACAGCTATATAGAAAATACTGGAATTATTATCTTGTTGAAATGTAAGAAATAATCCAAGGAACTGTACAAATATATATTTTATAAATAAAAAAACAGACCCATAATGCACATACTATAGGCACATAGGTCTAGTATGTAGCGTAAAAAAGTTCAGTTCATGGGTTTTGAAGTCAATGCAATCATTTACTGTAATATCGCTACAGTCAACACATCATGGGTGCAAAGCTCCCATTTAAATAATTACTTTAATAAAGTCCAAGCCCCAATAAATGTGTCAGTCCCATGTTTGATGAAAGCTTTGAAAGATTTCATTTCAGATTGGCCAACACATAGGGTTGTCTTTTTTCAGAAAGCACTGACCTTTTTGGCCTCTCCGTGCACCTGTACCGTTATTTCCGGATAAACGTGCAATGTGTTTGACACACACACACAATCACATATCCTGTAATGGCAACGACAGGCATACTATTTGAGAAAGAAAACGTCCAATAATGGCTATGAGCGGACGTGGCCACCCTGTTTTGTGGATTTATGATGTGACCCTGGGGGCACTGCACCCCCCAGGGTCCTCAAAAACACACCCACCAAGTATAAAGTAGATTGGTCCATGAGCTGTCAAGATAATCAAAACTCACACACATATACACACTATATTTAGAGGCTTGGCACATCTGAGATGAGATTTATTTTTGCTTTGTTTTTTTGTTTACAACACAAGATCACATCAAATAATTTGCATATTAATTTGCTTTCCCTCCACCCAAGATTGTCATCATCATTATCATCACACTTACCACAACAGTGTGATCTAATTATCACCAACACCGTATTCGCATATCACAGTGAAGATCAAACTTGCTGACAGTCATCATCTACAGTATGAGGTGGGATACAGCTGGGAGGTGTCAACCCAAACCACCAGGATTCATTTAAAATCCAAGTAGGAAGTTCATTTAAACCAAACTTTAAAGAGTAATATCCCCAAACTGTAAAGTGCTTCCTATTTCCGACAAACTCGTTTGATCACGCCAATGTTTGATCCAACACAGAATGAAGCAGGTGGTGAATAAAAGAAAGTCTTTCATCACAAATCAAACAAAACCCAACAGGATGTTACAGGAAGGAATAATCTCAATGTATTAGACAGGAAACATCAAGCTTTTCTGGCTCAATCATATATCATTAAGTTACCATCATAAGTTTGTGTGATGAGGGGGTGTGTGAACACTTGGTAAGGTCATGGGAAGTTGAAAGGCCTGTGTGTGTTCTTTAAAACAAAACGTTTTGTGTGTTTCTTCACACTTATACACACATTTTTATCATATAAAGTTGTATTATTCATTTATCCACATAGTTGCTGTACTAATTTATTGCGGTATATGGTTTACATACAAAATAAATGTACATTAAGTACAGTATGTAAAGTTAAAGCTGTATTATCTTCTTTTAGACTCTGAGATGGTGGATTTAGCTGTGAAATAACACATTATTACCTTTCAAAGATGGAGTATCTTATCCCATGCATCCACGAGTGACTGGACCCTACACTCTTCCATAAGTGAGTCTAAAAGGAACCGTATTAGAATAATATGTGTTTTTATGCCATTGCTGTCATTTTGGTTAAGAAAAATCACTTGTATAATATTTAGTATTATATTTTGGTTCACATTAGAAATATTTTATATTTAATTTTTCACTATTTATAATTTTAGATGTTTTTTTTACATTTTGAAAGAAAACGTTTTGAATATATTGATGCAAAGATCTCCGCTATTCTAAGAACCTCACAGTATTCCAGTCCCTTTCCAAAACTCATCTCTTCTCCTCTGTCTACTCATAGCCCACCCCCCATCAATCCATGCCGGTTGATCAAGTTTGATAGTCCTATACCCCCCACCCTAACCTTCCCTGATATTATAAAGTGATTTTGAGTCCTTGAAAAGCCGTATACAAATATAATGTATATTATTATTATACATCAGGTATCAGATCTTGCTGTGTAAAATAATCTTCTGAGAGGTCAACAGTGAATGTATTCCTGACAGCCACAGGTGATAGGAATCAAAGGTTCCCAAAGGATCCATAGAAAATGCATGCAGGTCATTTTTGACCCACTTATGGAAGCTTGGGGTAGTAATACAAAAACTACAATTTCTTAAAATGTATTAAATGTACATTTTTGAATGGCATGATATCCAAAACATGTTTTTGAGGAATAGCAGGAATAGGAAATGATAATAAAAATGTAATTACAAAGATACTTCAAGAAAACCACCTCACCGGGTCAACAAAGACCCACTTATGCATCTGAGGGTTAAGATAACTATTTCCTGTCAAAGCAGAGACAAAGCAACATTAGTATGTACTGGGAGCTTTTTTGCCAAAAGAGTAATCTTATTCAAATATCTTTCAATATAACTCTGTTTTTGGTCTCCACTGACTATCTAAGGAAATATAATAATAGTTATAACTTTATTTATACAGCACTTTTCAAAACAAAGTGCTTTAGATGGATTAAAAACAGGCCGTTCAGGCGTCAACAAACACACAGCATTTCAACAAAAGCAGCAGTAATAAAACAAAAGAAAAGTAAAACAAATAATACATGGATGTCGAGTAAAACAGAGTTAAAGCTTTATTTAAAAGGTGAGTTTTAAGAAGTGATCTAAAAGATGTCACCTATTCTAAAATGTGTGTCTATTGCTTATAAATGGCCCATATGATCCATGGTTTATGTAAGGATAAGCTTGAGGTTTTACTCAGCTTATATTAAAACACATATACATTCATTTATTTATTTGTTCTTTATGAAAGTGGCCATGTTATTGAGTCATTTCAGACAAAAGATAATATAGGGGTTTTAACAGTTGTTTAGCAACTTTAGACACAAGTTTGGAGACATACATTGTAGTCAGATGATGGCTGATGGGGAACCAGATTGAATTTCTGCCAGTGTGATCCGCCTGTGATGCTCGATACACAGACTGTCTACATGCTTTGAAAGGGAACTAAATCCAAAATAGAACAGATAGTGACGGGAACCTCGGCCAGAGAGTTTAAGCTGTTCAAGCTTTATATGTGACGTGTCTGATCTCTGTTCAAGCTTTATATGTGACGTGTCTGATCTCAATGAACACAGTGTTCCACAGTCTTACGCTCTTGCTGGAGTCCCGGTGCACTGTTGTCACAAAACAGCTTTTAGGAACGACCAGCTGAGCTGAATCCTACGATCTAAGGGAACATCCAGGCACGTAAAGGGTCAATAAATAATAAATATGGTTTTGAGCAAGGCCATTTCTTGCTAAAAATGTATTGATTGACTGGATTAATTTGACGATGAATGAAACATCATCTTAATCTGGTGTACCCGGAGAGGAAAGCTTAATCAAAATGACCTCGTACTAGAGCTCTATAGTATAGTGGCTGAAGAATTGTGCTTTCCAAAAATATGATTATTTGGCCAGAAACATTGATTTATCCTGGTGTGGACTTCTAAAGACATTTCTCACCTTATAAAAAATGTGCTACCAATCATAATTGTCCACATAATAAATAAATGTTGAATTATAAGAATGTAACCCGAGGATACTATCTTGAAACCCATAATCCTCAAAAAGTAAAAGGTTTTCAATGTATCTGTCTAAAACAGGGTTAGTTGCTAGTCATTCTGCTCATTGAGGCAAAATAAGATGTTCATTAAAAAAAATGCTGCTTATTTGGTTAATTAACTCTCCTATTGCCTTCGTTTTCCCCCCCTTACTTTGGTGTTCGTGGTCAAATTTGACCGGTCCTGTTTTAACTGCCATTACATTAACACAAAAACCATTAATCATCACCAAATTTCATTTAACACCCGTTCAAACTGTAAATATTGTAACAGACTAATGGTATACATGAAAAACTGCAGTAAATATACAAAGAACAGACACTGAACATGTATTGCGTGTGCCGTGATGGGCACATAAGAGCGGGAAATGTGTCAAATTGTTCTGTGTGTGTGTGTGTGTGTGTGTGTGTGTGTGTGTGTGTGTGTGTGTGTGTGTTTGTGAGTGCCAGGTGTGATTGACATGGGGGGATTGGGCACATAAGGGGGACACACACATCTAGAGTGTGTGTGTGTGTGTGTGTGTGTGTGCGTGCGTGCGTGCGTGCGTGCGTGTGTGTGTGTGTTTTATCTGATCCGGATGGTTACTAATTCCTTTTCTTTATGGCGGTCATTTTTGACAGGGAACACCATGGGTGTTACAAAGTTGACTAAATAATCCAAAATGCAATGAAAGTGGTGGTCAGCAATTGTATATGTTCAAATGCCTGCTTTAAAGGATATCATAAAGCCTTAATGCAATCGAATGTAAAACAAAAAAGTCACAATTGATGAAAGTAAAAAATCGTTCAGATTTGAGCCGAAGACAACAGGAGGGTTGAATAAATAATTCCACATGTTTTTATAACAACGTTTTTGTCTTCCTTGTTGACTTAGAAATATAAGGATTTGGGGGCATTGCAACTTATCCAACATGGAAAAGTGGGATATACGTTTGAGCTGCAACTCTGTGGTAAATTCCCAGAGTACACATCGCAGATTGTGAGCATGTAAGAGAACATCCGAGTGGAATACAACTGTTCATCTTCAGCTAGATTTAGGAGTCAAACAACATCAAATATTTTAACAACTCCTCTGACACATTTTTGCTTAAGTAACAAGTGAAGAATAGAGGGGGACAGTAAAGGGAAGTAAGTGATAATTGGCTTGTGTTCAAATATAGAAAAAGAGGCATGGGTTTAAAAATGATCAGTGCAATAGAAGACACAAAAAGGCGGATGGATAAAGGAAGATGAATCAACCATGTCACCGAAATCTGAAAACAATGAATTATGGACATATAGAGAAATAGGTCCGAAAGAAAATGTAAAAAAGGACCATGCATAATAAATGAGAAACTAGAAGGAGATACAAACAAAAAATACAATATGAGCTATACAAACTATGAATTCTAGATGTCTACATAACATTACATTATAACTATTTTCGATAAAGTGGAGGTTTTTTTTTCTGTTTCAGATGTCCACACATATTATTCATGTCAGGATGAAGAGTCCATCTGATGTGTAAATTAACCAGACACAGTACACCCACTCACATAAACAAATCTGACAACATGAATGTCGTCATTTACTACCTTTTTCCTCAATTTTAAGCAGCTTTAAAAACAACACTTGTACCATTTTTACTCACTTTCAGTATAAGATATTTATTTATTTTTACTATAGCACCTCATCTTCTCTTTTCTGACATGCTTCACAATCCCTATACTATTTTTCTAACTTGGGATCATTTATGCATAATTCTCCCCACCAATAACAACTCAACATTTACGTGATATATTGCCTTGGATATAGAAGTTTTCTGCTGACTGAGGTGATAGGAAAAAATAAAACATCATCATACATTTTAGCTGCTCTGTGCATATTCTTTATTATACATCAAAGGAGAACAGAATGCTTCGTGTTTCAATTTCCCGTGGAAGGCTTGCCTCCTGGTGGTGACACAGTGCAATTGCAGCAGCGGCAACACTTGCAATGGTTGTTGGATTTACACATATTACATTTTCATGTATTTCAACCTGAACTGATACATTACTTTTCAAAGCATTGTACTCTCTCCTAATGTGTCACACAATCCAGAATACATCTCAGCTTTAGATGCTTACTTTTTTAAGAAAAACAAATTAAGCATGGTGATGTATCATTTTACTATTATGCTGACAAAGTAGGAACAGCTTTATAACTATTGTTTCAAAAAGTAATTATGTAAGATTATTTAGGGTACTTGGTTCACTGATAACAACAGCTTGATTGGCTATTATGTTTTATTCATATTTAAAGCTTCCTTTTTTAAATTCCCAAGCAGAATAAGCATTTTCTTTATTCCTGTTTATATTTACTTTCATAAAAGCGCACAGGTTAAGACAACAGAAATTCGCCATTGTCATTTTTTTCTTGTTGCAGTCGAGCAGACATGTATCGTTCGTGTTTGAGAACGTTTAAAAAGCTTTATTAAATGCAAGATGGTGGCGCGCTCAGACGCTGCGGCTCACAGCTCTCTGTTTTGGTTAGTGTGCGTGAACACCCTAGAACAGGCGAATTACATATACAGTTGCATGGATTTATTTGACATAGGGATGAGTTGTCGCTCTGACATCACAGCCGATTTCCACCGGACTAACAACATCCCAGAAGACATGGCGAGACCGCTCGGGTCTCCCTGGATTGATTTCGGGCCTGTGAAGCAACGCAGGCGCCGGAGGGAGAGGAAGCAGAAGCGGGGTTGCCGTGCAGGCCTGCTTGCTTGGCTAAGGAAGCGGCCGCACCGACCACCACTACCAAGCCTCTTCCTCGCAAATGCCAGGTCCATCGTCCACAAAATTGACGAACTGGAGGTACTACTAGCTGCTAACACGAAAGTACGCGACTGCTGTGTGATGATCATCACAGAATCCTGGCTACACCCGCGGATTCCGGACGCAGCAGTGCAGCTACCAGGCCGCTCTACTCACCGCTACGACAGGAACAGCGCTTCCGGTAAGAGCCGAGGGGGTGGTCTGTGTGTTTACATCCACAACGACTGGTGCATGGACAGCAGGGTTACACATACACATTGCTCTCCCGACCTGGAAGTAATATCTATCATGTGCAGACCCTTTTACCTGCCCAGAGAGCTGACGGTGGTGATAATTAACACTGTTTTTATATCCCACCTGATGCTAACGCCAGCATTGCACTTGACCACCTCCA
>NW_011366881.1:0-4193 GCF_000735185.1 Notothenia coriiceps
TAATAAAGACATATTCATAATATTTAATAAAGAACTGCTAATTAATGGAAAAACTTCTTTTAACAGCTTAGTTGGAATCGGGTCTAAGATACACGTTGATGGTTTAGAAGAGAGAATCATTGAATTTAATTGTTCAAGGCTTATGGCTGAAAAGCATTCTAGTTTACTATCTAGTCTAATATTAGAACTTACTTTTCCGGGAGCTGTTGATAACACTATACTGGTCAAAGGCAAGAGGTCATTGATTTTGTTTCTAAGAGTAACATCTGCTTCCAGTTCTGTTTCATATGGATGTTGAGAGATGTATCCATAGATCTCCTAATGTTGCTCTCAAAGTGCACTAGATTGATGCTTTTAACTTCAACATTTAAAAAAAATACTTCCCGGGGAGGTGAGGACCCCCCTAGAGGAGGTTAGGTCCCGTCCCCCCCCCACTTAAATCACGTCAACATGGATAGGAAACTAAATACATTTGCACATATCTTGTGTCCAATATACTTTCTGTTTTGGTCATGCCACAACCGTGCACGTGAATGCATGCACGAATCATGGTCAAATATCTGGATTAAGAGTTTGCTTTTTCTTTGCACGGCATGAAAGAAAGGCGAAATGAATGGGCTGTGATTTTAGTATTTTTAAGCAGAGGTCAATAATTTGTACGGCCCTCGGAGGATGTTTAAAAAATTGAAATGGCTCTTGAGAGGAAAAAGGTTCCCCACCCCTGCACTACAGTATCAGATTGAAGAAACTATGTTAACTTTAAATATCAAAGGGACAGGTGAATTTAGGCCAGTTGATTGCGATCACAATGAAAACGACGAAGCCACACATTGAGATCACAAAACCATGTTACTGAGGGCTGTAAATCTGATAAACCACCAAGCAATGTGTCTATGTCTGAAAATGGAAAACATTGTAACAGTTTCGCTTTTCTGTTCACTTGTTGAAGAAAGAAAAACAATGGGAACAAAGGTACACAGAGTAAAATGTAAACGTTTTTTCATTTTTTTCTAAATTTTAATTTAGCTTGATTCGCTACAACAGTGTTTCCGATATTGTGGTCACTGGATGTTGTCACTGGAGCGGGGAGTAAAGACAGGAGCTCTCATACTGCTCCTCTGCAGTCTGCTACCACAGAAGCTTAATAACATCCCAGAGGCACAGATGAAACACTTTCTCCACAGTGGCTGTTTACTGAGCAGCATGTTTGAAGTTGAGCTCAAGATATCTTAATTTCTGTACCAGAGGAATTTTCCCAAGGGAAAAATTATAATTCAGTTAGGGAGCGAGGTGAGAAAAAAAAGGAAAGAGGGGGGTGGGAGCAGACAGACAGAATCCATTGCTTTCTACACCTGCGCTACATACAGTGTAATGCAATACAGGAAAATGCAAGTAGATTCATGTGCCACTTTCATATTTTTATGCTGTTATCTTAGAAAAAACTACATTAAACAGGGGGCTTAGAAAGCCCCTTCAAATTAAGAAAAGCCTGCTGTTGGCACCAGCAGGACCATTATTTATTCATATCACTCCGCCTGCTCCTGCAGAACTGCACGACAAACATCCGGGAAGTGGAGCTCTAAATGTCCAGTCCGTGTTCAACCAATCTCTCTAGATGTCTGCTGTCGATGCAAAAGAAACACAAAGGATTATCAGTCTGTCTGCACAAAGATCCAGCAACAAAAAGTGAAACATGTCTGCTTATCCCCCAATTATCTCCTGAAAAGCACATCAAGGTCTAACATTGGAAAGCATTGATTTTCTGTGGATGGCTAAAACATTTAGTACCAGATGATACATTTACAAAAAGGAAGAAAAAAGAACTCAACGTTCACCCATAAGAGAAACAAACTCAACAAGTTAGTATTTTAAATATGTTGTGATGAGTCCAAGTGATTCTACTCTAAAACACTCACAGTGTCCATGCGATCTGCCTGCAAATGTCCCCTCTGTAACTCCACCATCAAATGAGATCCCAATGTATGATCTGACAAACTGATGCAGCTGCACACTGCGGAACAGAACCAACATGCGGTGCAGCATCTGTTGTGATCTGACAGAATAAATTGATCAATCTGTGACTTTGGTTCTCTTCTGACCTGCAGCTTGTTTTTTGTTCATCTTCATTTTAATATTAATATTAATTTGATAGGTCAGCTGCCATTAATGCACAACGCAGCAAGATCTGCCTGTTAATGGCTCAGCATATAAAGTAAAGATGGACTCATGATATGTCACACAATGCTGACCCCCACATAGACATGCCTCTTGAGCCAGCTGGCCACCCCCCTGCTGACGGCGTGGAACTGTTTTTAACTCGTTGGTGTTGCTGGACTCAACGCTCGCCCACAGGTCCACGGCCCTCTGGGAAAACTCCCACTGTAGCCAGATGGCCAGTTTGCCACCGGACCTGACTAATTACAATATCTAGTGTGTGCAGATAGTTTAAAAAGACTTTGATATGGCTTAGTTATGTGCTGGATCAGCATGAGGTGTATCAATACGACCGGAAGTTTGCTAGAGGGAACGCTGGCGTGTTTTTTGCTGCTCTTCTTGCCTTCGTGTCTATCACAAAAGATTGTTCTGCTCTGGTTTTGTGTTTCTGCCATCTCCGTTGCTCAGCCGATTATGTTTGGCTGCAGCTCCTAGCCTCTGCCGTCCTGCCATTAGCTAAACGAGCTCACCGTCGTGCTCTGCTATCCGTGGAATCCCCGCTCCGGAATACCCTGACTGGGCTCCTCTCTGCCATGCTCCCAGGAATATCAACAAACCCTCCCTCAGTCCTGCCATCTCAACTGGGGTGTTTCCCATCACCGCTGCTGGGGTTCGGGGTCCGGTTTCTACCAGGCTAATGGTGCTAACTGCTAGCTGGCTTGCTGTTTTTCCCACATGCCCCACCCCGGAACCTGCGGTCTTCAGACTCTGGCCCCCCGCACCAACCTGTGAACCTTCGGGGATAGAGCCTTCAGTATGGCAGCCCCCACTATCTGGAATGCTCTCCCTACGGAGATCCACAACATCCCCACGCTTGACGCCTTCAAAAGGGCCCTCAAGTCCCATCTGTCTGCCAAGGCCTTTGTCCCCAAATCTATTTGTTGTTTTGTCTGTATAACTGTTCGTCTGACTGCCTTTTGTTTTTGTTATGTTTGTTATGTTTGGTTTTACTCCTGTTCTAACTTGTAAAGCGACCTTGGGTCTCATGAAAGGTGCTATACAAATCCAAGTTATTATTATTATTATATGCCAACACAGGAAGCGGAAGAAATATGCTTCCAAAGAGAGAAATGGTGAGCTTTTAATCAAACTGAAGCCCCTTATTGTTTTAAACTGTATAGGTTCATTGATGTTTGGATGTAATAATCAGCATGCCTACCTCCCTAGGTCCAGCACCATAACTGCTTTTGATAAAGCCTCACATTCCTGGTTAATGCATACAGACACACGTGCAACACATCAAACTGGTGGAGGGCTCTGCCCCTGGCTGACATGTCCAACACCTTTGATAGGGTGGATCATGTCCAGCTGCTGCAACATCTGGCCAACTGTGCCCTAGGCCTTTAGCCTGAGTACGCAACTACAGAGTTGAAGGACGCAGAAAGTGCAACAGCAAATGGCACTGTACTTGGTCAGAGGCTACATCGAGAGGGGTCTGCCTGCAGGCCTGCACTCTCAGGACAGCTCCGGTGCAGGCTGCACTCTCAGGACACCTGCACTGTCAGTACAGGAAGTGACGATTGTGACGAACACGTTTTTTCCCCGCCCCCCGAAAGACTCGTTTGATGGAAGTTTTCAAATCACAATGGAGACTCATCACGGAGGTGATGAGTCCGCCCACCATGCACTTTGGGTCGGCCTTGGTCAAGCCCTTTTGACCCCCCAGCCTGGTTCTCGTAAAAGTTGACTTAGCCATTTTTCGCTCAAATGACACCATGGAGGAATGTAACGGGAGTTGACAGGGGACTCTGCCAGCCTCACGAGTGCCTATCTTCGGACACTTTTTTTCACTTTTCCCCCTATTTTTCCCAGTTTTATTATTTTTTATTTTGTTGGCTATTTCACCCGGTTTCTACCAGGGACACTGCCCGGTCTCGGGTGTCCCCCCACGGCCTGTGTCCAGCCCCCCCCCCCCTCATCCATATATTAACGGATTTTGACACATTTTGTTGCATTTTTCTCCTCTCCTCTCACTGATC
>NW_011366882.1:0-107031 GCF_000735185.1 Notothenia coriiceps
CAGGTTATTGACATGAAGTTTAAAAGTAAGACAATACCTAAAATGCCAGATACCTAGGTATTTATAACAGGTAACCACTTCAAGTACTTGTCCTTGCATAGTAACAATATCTAAAACAGGCTCTGGTGTCTTTTTAGCTTTTGAAAATAGCAATACCTTGGTTTTATCAACATTTAAAAGAAGCTTAAGCTAAGAGTCTGAATAATGTTTAAAACAGCCTGTAATTTAACACCAGCCTCCTTAATGGAGGGACCTGCACAGTACATAACGGTATCATCCGCATAGAAATGTAAAGTAGCTTCATTCACATTTTCACCTAAACTGTTGATATATATGGAGAATAAAAGTGGACCTAAAACAGAACCTTGAGGAACACCATTAGCAATGTTTAACTACTCAGAAGACAGCCCATCAAAGTGAACACATTGGGACCTTTCAGAGAAACCACCCCACTGCATGGATGGATATGCCAATACAATACTGAGTAGCCTCTGCTTTAAGATGCGATGATCAACGGTGTCAAACGCTTTGGAAGATAATGTAAACTCAGATGTTGACGTGAGAGTACTGCGTCTCCTCTTCATCAGAGTTGATCAAGTCTCTGGCGGCTCTCTAAGTCTTTGCCTTGAAGTTCACCTGTGAATAATTGATCTCTAATTCATCCTCACTGGTGTCTGTGTCATCAGTCAATGGATTCGGAGATATGGCTGAGTGTGCTGTGCTGATGTTCTCGTAGTCCTGGAGCCTCTTTTCATTCTAGAAGAAAACACATATATAGTCACCAGATCATTGCTGTGATAACCTTTGACAGTATCAGGATTTTCTAAACAATATCTACATTTACATACATTTTATCCTCAGAAGAATTAAAAAAGTTTTACTTGATTTGAATAAGTAGTCACGTCTTAAGAGGAAACATCCATTACAGTAAAGTGGACTATACATGCCATACTTCTTTTCTATATATATATATACACCATAGTTTACCCCAAACACAAGCAAAATTACCTTTTTGTCTTTGGATACAATAGCATATACTTCCTCTTCTGCCTGTTTGTTTCTACAGAAGAAAAAAACATCATACATTTGCCATGCGACAATACCTTTTTTTTACTGGTATTATATGTAAAAAGATATATTCTCACTGTTGCTTATTTCCAAAGTGCAAAGACGCGTAGTTGAGAGAATCATCTTGTGTGTGTCCACCTTGCTGTCGGATTGGCCTTTGTGCAAAAGGACGCTGAGCAGATTCAGACTGAAGACAGATCAGTGAATGAACACTAGCACTGAATCAGTTCATTCATGCTTTAAAATGTAGGTCATTCATGCTCTACTATACTAAATACTGAATGATTACTATTCTGAAAAACAGTGAGGACAGAGTTATATTTCAGCGTGCAAAGCAACAGCTTGATCAATGGAAGGGATTTTGTGTGTATGTGCTAAACACAAATTGTCAGAAGGCATAAATGTCATACTTCAAATTGTGTTATGTCAAAATGGTCTTACAACAGTATGCCATAACATGTCATTGTATAGTATTTGATAAAGTGAATAAAACACAAAGGTCGATGTTAAATCAGAAACAAATCCAAGGCAGTGAGTCTTGAAAAAATGTCCTTAAAAATGTCAGAAAAACGACATGTTCTGTATGGCATAGGAAATGTCCAAAAAATATCATATTAAAAATGCCATAAGAAGTCATACAAGTCCCCAAAAAGCAACAGCATAGCACAATGTAATGTATTTTGTAATCTTAAAGTGAGGGAATCATTTTAAGTTTGATGTTATGTTTGTTTTGTTTTAATGAATCTGGAATTGCTTTACTCACTTGTTCGGAGGGCAGATTCAGAAGACTGTAAACACTGTTGATGTTGGATGCAGGCCATTGGAACAACAATGGAAAAAAAACATGTTATGACTGATTATAATAAATGACAGGGGAAACTCTCATTGTGCATTTCATATCTGAAGGATTTTTTAATGAACGCTTTAGTTCTAGCATGAGCAGCAGGATCCTACAGAGTGAGCCTCGTCCCGTGAGGACTGTGTTTGCGTGTCTGCTGTCTTACGCGCAGTCTGGGCTCGGCTGGCACCGTTGGGCCTTTGGACGGCGCGGCTGTTCTGGCAGTAAGTCATCTCTGCTCCTGGAAGGCTCCGCCAGGCGGGGCTCGTTTATCCGATTTCTCACCCTGGGGCCCATCCGCCATCCCTGAGTGTGTTTCCACCCACACACACACACAACAGTTAAGTCACCATGATATTTCTACATCCGTTTACATCTCACATATTTATACATTTTTAAAATAAGCAGTATTTTATTCCACTGTACTATACATCCTGTTGTTATTTATCTGTGAATAATGTTTACTTCGTTTTGCGTTTACTGGCACATCGGTCTTTCTTTATCACAATTATTTTCTGTTTCTTCTTGCACACTTTTGTTTGTATTGTTTTATATCTTAAACATATTGTATGTTGCATTTTTGGAAGAGCCTGGGACTTTTCCTTGCCAAAACGACAAGCTGTAGCGATCATTAATCATTATTGTCTAGATCAGTAAAATAAAGGAGTAAAGAAAAGGTTGTTCAAATGATTCATCACCAGAAACCCAATACAGGGCAGTGTGTTTGTAGATCCTTGTTGAATTGATGTCTTCCTCTTTTTTCTGAAAACAAAGTGAAACGGCAGTTGTTTAAAATGCCAGTTAAACGTGCCAAAAGATCCTAAAAATGTAATTGCTTTCATACTTTACCTGTAGACGAAGAAAATTGTCAAAATTAGGATCAGGGTTATAAAGAAAAGAAAGGACCTAAACAGGACCTTCATCCAGCTTTCTGTGGATAGAAGAGAAATGTATATACAGTACATACAGTATGTATATATGTACAAATATATGTATTTGAACAAGAGCCAGGCTGACAAACTGTTGCGATTATTTAGAGGAATAAGTGTACTCTGGCAAGTCTGATTTCCATAACCAACACATTTCCAGTATGAACAATTAGCATAAAGAAACATTGCATTAAAACTCACTCACGGTCAAACAGATGGATCTTTTCAGAGGACTGAATCGGATTTATTTTATTTTTCGCGGTGCAGTAGTAGACTCCAGGTTGATCTGAATACACAGTGTAGTTCTGACGGTCATGCACTTTGACGTCCTTTTCTCCCGTGTTCTCCTTGTACCATACATATTGTATAACTGGGGGATAGCTGTGACTGCTGCAGCTCAGCGCCACAGAGTGAGTCCCGTCTTCTGCTCTCAGTATCTTTGTGTGTTTTGGAGCATCTAGGTGAAATTTAGGACAAAATGAAAAAAGGGCAAACAATCATCAAGGATCAAGGCACGCGACCAAAGACAATGTGAAGCCACTGTGTGTAGAACTTTACATCTTTGGTGCCCCCCAGTGGTCGTTTCCAAAATGTGCAGATTTGTAGAAAAAGTGTTAGTCACATTTAAAATTAATCATTAAATCACGCTTCGACACAATGCACATCCCTGTTATGCTCCATGTTACTTAATCTATTGACAGCTGGTAGAGGTTATGCGAATGTAATTATGACTTAAAAAAAAGAATGAAAATCTCCACTGGATACCTTTAACATCCATCACTGAAATGACTTCCTTATTTTGTCTTAACATTACAATCTGTGTTAGAATAACCACTTAAGCTGCCACTTTCACAGTTGCATAAGTCCTTTGTTACCCGATGTTGGACATAAGAAGAAAGATGCTTCACATGTTTTATTAGTAAGAATTATGGCCTATAATAGTAAAGGGTATATTGTATCAAACACTTAAAATGTAAATGTTTTTGTGTTATCTTTCGTTTCTGTGTCTTATTCTTATCAGGTTAAGGGGTTTTGAATCCATTTTGTAGACATGCTTATCTGAATTTACAATACTCCTATTTTTTCTATATAATCTTGATTGTGCTATTGTACTCACAGTTTACTTTAACATCAGCCTGCATTGAGTCTCCAGCTCCAATTTCGTTACAGGCTGTACATCTGTACAGTCCGCTGTCTGAATAACTGACAGACTTCAGACTGAAGGTGTGAGTCTTCCAGATGATTTTACTCTTTCCATCAGTCATCTTCATCCAGGTGAAAGAGGTTGCTGGTGGGTGGGACTTGGCACTGCAATGCAGCGTCAACGACTTGTTTTCATTCACAGTAAGGGCAGGCTCAGCTCTTATGGTCACATTTTTTGGAGAATCTGCACTCGCCAAAATTCAGTAAAAGAAAAAGAGAAAGACAGGTGTCGGATCAAAGTTAATGTTAAGTTACGATGATATGGTAATACAAATACTGTATATACAAAAAAATTCTCGATAAGTCACTCACATTTCACAACCAGCGTCGTTTGATTGCTTTTGGTTGAGCCTTGACTGTTCGTGGCAGTGCAAAAATAATTGCCTGTGTGGGTTGAAGTTAAATTAAATTTGTGTTGAAGAGTGTTATGGGGCCAATCATTTGCAGCTTCAAATAAATGCTTTTCTGAAGGCTGAGGAGTTGATGTAGGAGTCATGGTCAAGGTGAGCTGTGACGGTGGAAAGCTTTCAACAATGCAGTTGATGGTGATGAGCTGACCTTCTCTGACCGCAGCATCCATAGACAGCCTGACAGATGTGGGAGCATCTGTAGAGACGGGAGAGCAGCATGATTTTCAGAAGGATCAATAATGTTTCTAAATGTTGCATGATATAACAGCAGCAGACCCTGAACAGGTGCATATCCTACAATCTTTAGTTTGACATTTTCCTATACGCGCTTATACTTGTTCTGAAAGATTGTTCGAGAAAAAGATCAACGGGAGGTCAAAAAAGCCTACACCATAATTCAGATTTGTTAAAAGTCTGTTCTACTGCTTATTCAGGTATTTCTGCACAAGCTAATTAATTTTGAAATGCTAGCTCCAGAACGATCAGGGTTATGCTATGCTAACATTGTAGCTGCTAGCTGCATCAACAATCCAAAAGAATGTAATACAAATGATACGAATAAATACGTCAGAGAAACTTAAACATCACAGTTCATTTTGAGCAGAACACAATTACTTACACATTACTTGTATGCACTTCGGTTCACTATCCTCCCCTGTACTGATGAGGTTGGTTGCATTGCACATGTAACATGCTTCATCTGATCTCTGTACTTTGTTCAAACACAGTGTGTTGTTATCAGTTGTCCTGGACGTCCACTGTAAGGAGTCGATCCGTTTATTCTTGTTGTATCGGTACCAGGAGTATCTCGTTGGTGCAGGATTGGCATCAGTGTTGCATTGGAATGTAATGGAGCTACCGACTCCCACATTTGGATCCTCTTTTATACCATGGTTACTGATGGTTGTCTTCCTCGGGCCGTCTGGAACATGACATTTATTTTTAGTATACTTTCTACAAATAGTCAGTGGATTTATTTCCTTTTCTGTGCCATATCAAAACGGTTTGATATACATACAGCAAAAGGAGCGGTGCAACTTACATTTAACAATAATTTGAAGAGGGTCTGATGTTCCATTCCCCACAGTGTTAGTGGCTGTACATGTGTAGCTGCCTTTGTTCTCAGGCTCGATTCTTTTAACAACATACAGCTGTGTCCTCTGCCCAATACTTGTCCCATTTTTTGACCAAACATAGGTTGTGGGTTGTGGGTTGCTTCTTGTCACCTTACATGTCAAGGTCAGTTCATCTCCTTGTTTAACTTCAGAAGTTGAGGACACAACCTGAACTTCAGGCTTATCTGAAACATAAGATTTCAATGTTTATTTTGGTTAATATACATGGATAATACATTAAGAATGCTGCAGACCTCAGGTGTTAAAAATACTGAGAATCAGAAACGCAATTAAAATATATGTTAAATTCTAGAATAAATCTAGTAAATACTTACATGTGACATTAATTTTGACAAAGTCCGATTTGTTTGTACCATGTCTGTTTATGGCTTCACATTGGTATTCTCCACCCCAAGACTCTCCAATTGATGGGATGTCCCAAACTGCAAAATTTTTTACATTTACATCTCCTGCTTTTTCATTTTTATACCAGGTAAAGGTGGGGTCAGGATTTCCTTTGGCGGAGCATCTTAGAGTCACATTTTGTCCTTCCACAATGTTTATTGGACTCATTTCAGCCAATGTGTTTTTTGGAGCATCTGTATCAACACAAGTCAGGAGAATTCAGACAACACCCAGCAAGCATAGATGGACTTGTACATTGTTTCCAAATATCCAGCACAATAGAATCATATTACATTTTATTTCAGTCCCGGTAAGGGTTTTTTAAATGTTATAAAATCAAAGCCAGAGTGAGTCAAGCATTATATTACTTTCTAAAGTACAACTAAGCTATTTGATTTTTTTAAAAGCAGGAAAGTTGTTGGTTTTTCGACCCTTAAAAATACATAATCTGATGGTCAAAGGAATTATTCATTAAAAATCTTATTATTACTACTAAATAGAATATGACAAAGTTGTTCATCTAGCTTATTCGGATCGTAAAAAATACGCATTTCAAAGTAGTAGCAACTCAATTGTACAAGATTGTCAAATTCTTAATTTTCAGTATTTCTAATATGCAGTATATTTAAAAAAAATGTATGGAAATGATCACCATAAAAGTTGGATGTAGCAGATAAAGATTGCATCTTTTTTTAAATCACTTACTTTGCTTTGCGTATATCCGACTACTTTAATAATAGACATTAAATAAACTACCTTCATTAACTTACATTCAACAGTCACACTGATATTGCGGATCAAATAGCTGTCTGGGTTATTTTGGGTTTGGCATGAAAATTCCTTCCCATCATCCAGCCAGGTGACTTTGAAAGTGTCTGTGATTCTTTTCTGTTTTTCATCCTTTTCTGACTGGTTATTTGAGTTTGGACATCGAGGATGAATTTGTAGATCTGATGTGCATGAACTTGAAGTAGAGCATGTCAGTGTTATCGAATTAGTTTCGTTTACAGCAGGCGGTGTCTCAAAAGTAATCGGGCATGGATTTTCTGAAAATATGAAAGAGGCAATATCAGAAGAAATGTTAATTAACAGAATATCCAGTGTTAGTTACAATCAAAACAATACAAATTCATGTTTTAATAGAATAATTATATTGGTATGTGTATATATAAATATATACTGTAAGGCAAACATGAAATTACCAGTAACCGTGATGCGTGATGGCGGTTTAGTCATCCATGTGTCTCTCCCTTGCTTCCCTATATATCTAAAATAATAGTTTCCACTGTCAGTTTTGGTCAGGTTGCAGATTATAATACTACACTCCTTTGAGGGTGTACCATCATCTTTCCATCTTGAAAATGGAGAGCCGATGTATGAAACTCTTTCTGCAAAGGCTGGACTGACAGAACGCAATGTGTTATTACTGCTGTAAATGACAGTGCCGGTGAAAGAACCTTTATCCCAAGTTGCATTTTTCATCCAAAACCAGTGTGCGTCAACAACATCAACCCTTTTATTGACGTTGCAGGTGATTTTGATGCAGGACCCCTCTGTGGCTGTCAGGGGAGTCTCTTTGAGTGAGAAGACACAAGACAATTCTGTGGTGGTAAGAGCACATAAATGAAAGTCAGGTCATTCAAGTAACTTTAATGAAAATGTTGTGAGAAGCAAACAATATTATTATATCGGAGATAAAAAGAAAATCCTACCTTTTATTATTGCCAGAAATACCAACCACTCGAATATCTTAGCAAACATTGTTTTGTGTTACTGAAGCTTGATATCTGTAAAAAAAAGTGTGTGTACACTATTGTATGTACATCTCAATACATATAACCAATTTTTGAAATGTATTTTCTTTATTTAATCCAAATGAGCTATGCAACATTGTAATTAGGGCCGGGACTCGATTAAAAAAATTAATCTAATTAATTACAGGCTTTGTAATTAATTAATTGCAATTAATCGCATTTTTAATCGCATATAGATATTTGACCTGAGAACAGTGAGAAGCAATTTTTTTCACATGGATTTTAGTATACCATTGAATAATGACTGAATACATAAGCTTAAGCAACAAAGCATTGTTTATTTTTTTCAAGGAGGTACTTAACCAAGACCAACAGAAAAGTGCAATTTTTGCCATAAAGTGTAGCAATAGCATATTTAGGAATATAGTATATTTAATATACTATATTCCTAAATATGCTATTGCTACACTTTATGGCAAAAATTGCACTTTTCTGTTGGTCTTGGTTAAGTACCTCCTTGAAAAAAATAAACANTGTAAAATAATGGGTTGTTTGAATGTATGGTTTTTAACTAGTAGGCAGAGTGCAATTTAACAATTTTTTTTCAAGTTTTATTTATATATAAATAAAACTTGATTTGATTTGTTGTCTAAATGGAGATCGGCTAAGCTAACGCAATATAGGCTATATGCTCCGACTGTCCACACTCACAACGGCCTATACAGACATAAATAAACCAGCGACTGTATTCGCCATGACACAGACAGTCAGTGGTTTGTACTTGTTTAACTTTTGTCTAGTTTCTGAACAGATATGAGGAGCTTGAGTGCAAACAGCTAACGGCTCCGCCTACACTGCGTTACTATAGTTACTGCCCCAGCTCCTAAACTTAAGCGCAGCATTAAAGTGAGCCGGGCCTAATGAGGCCTAACCAAACCGAGCGAGGCCTGCGGTGGAAACGGGCCAAAAGGTTTGCTGTGTTGTTGCGATTCCTTATGTGTGTTTGCTGTTTTCACAAGGATCTTAAGTCCGGATGTGTTGTTCAGTCAGAAGTTCTGACATGTGAGGGGTTTCCTTCAAAGAGCATCAAGTTGTCCTTGTTGAATGCTCAAGATGAATACTATGTCACTAACAATTTGTCAAATCAGGCAGTTGACGTAAAATTATCCATACCTTTTTTTTAGATGGTTCTTAAGAGTTCATATCGGGTATCTTCATCATCAGAGGGCATTTGCAAATCAATGGTTACTGCATGTAAATCTGGTTATTGATGGAGATTTTATTTCTTAGTCCGCTCTAACCAACATAATCCTTTCATTAAAATGTCTCACCCATATTTTTGTGCTTTAACGCATCTAGATGGTTTTCAGCCTCAGCTTGAAGCCACATTTGTAAAATAATGGGTTGTTTGAATGTATGGTTTTTAACTAGTAGGCAGAGTGCAATTTAACAATTTGTCAAACAAATACTTATTTTTTAACTTATTTTTTCTTTCAAGTTGGGAAGAAACCTGTGATCACTGGAAATACAACAATCAAAGATGGTGATGATTTGAATCTGACCTGCAGCGTTGAAAGTTTCCCTCCATCTGTTATCACATGGATTAAACATGGTTCCATCAAAAACCTGACAAAAGAAACCAAAATCATCCTGCATAACAACACTGGAACAGCCACTCTTATCATCCGTAATGTGACAGTAGATTATTCTGGTCTGTACGTCTGTAAAGCAAACCACCAGATCTCTACTCTGAGTACACATGCTGAAGTAAATGTGACATGTGAGTAGGCTGTTCTAGTCTCATTTTAAATGCAATAATGTCATCTTACTGTATGTTTGCTGTATTGTTCAAATCCCTTGTGTATGTTTTTCAGTTCATCCAAGGATCTTCAGTACCTCTGGATGTGTGGTTCAGTCCGAGGTTCTGACGTGTGTGTGTATCAGTGAGGGGTTTCCTTTACCCACCATCAAATGGCCGCTGTTAGACACTCACACTGAATACTCTGTCACTACCAATTTCTCAAACCATGCAGTTAACCTCAGCATTACTGTAACTTTGAAAGATCACAACTACACCACAGTCGAGTGTGTCAGCAGAAATGACATTGGGGAAGTAAAAGAAAACCTCAATGTTACGAGAAAAGCGTTTGAACAAAAACCAAAGGGTAAGTGTTGACAGCTAAAACGTCTCCCAACTCAAGACCACTGTTTTATGACATTTTCATTACCTAATTAAACCATTTTTGACAAAGAGCAGTGATCACAGCTCTTATTTCTTTTAATAATCTGTTGTTCTCTTTTCCAGATCCCATCCATAGTTTGTTTAAGACTCTTAATCTGCCGCAACTCATCATTGCATTTTTGATTGGGCTACTTGTTGCAACATCCATCTGCTGTTTGTGCAGAAAATGCCAAAGGTACACATTTTACTTTGCTGTGTTTCTTTTTGACATGTATGCATTGCTGTTAAAAGCAGAATACTTTATAGAGTCTTTAAGCAATAGATCTAAAAACAGAACAGAAGTTGCCTGGTAAGTAGTAAAAACAAAAAAGAGAGGAAAATTGGTTAGCAGTCATGATTACCTACATGAATAAATGTTTTAATAATGCTCATCAATTGTGGGCAGAAGCATTCTAAATAAGAAGTTTGGTCCTTTTTGAAGACAAATGATTGATTATTAATTGTTATTAATGTTTGCTTCTGTTTATTTAATTTTCTCTCCAGAAGAAAACAGAAGAACTCTGAAGAAATCGCTGAGACTCTGGAGATGGTAACTACTCAAGCTGCTCCATTGCCATTTATATTGATACAGTTGGCTTTAATATATACATTCATTAAATATTTTGTGAATTATTAGTCTTGTGTGCAGAAATGCTCTTCCATGATTTTGTTTTTCATTTAACTTCAAATTGCAGAAACTTTAATAGTCATATTCATGCAGTTTCCCGCTGTAAGATCAGAAGAAATATATATTTGATATGTATATCATGGAAAAACTTTGAAACTTGTTGGCAGTGGAAAAAAGTTATATATGATTTGTAGTCAGCCTATGACTGTAAAGTTTGAAATGTTTTGATATCTTAACATATTGTATGTTACTGATAAATTGTCTAGTTTGTATCATGTACATTATTTTGTATTTCTATCTGACAGATCAGTGCTGGTGAAGCCGTGCAAAATGATGGGACCCGAGACGGAGAGGCAGCTGAAGGAGGAGCTGTGGCTCAACCAAACGATGACGGGGTACCAAGAGAGGTGGAATACTCTGACATTAACTTCAGCTTGTTGAAAAGGAAGTGTCCCAATGGGCCAGAGGCTACTAAAGAGACCACAGAGACAGAGTACACTGAAGTTAAAAGGAAAGGGGAGAGACAAGATGATGGTGGACAGGATGGTGAAAAGGTGGAGGGCAACAAAGAGGAAGAGGTGATGTTAGTGGGAGAGAAAGAGGTAGAACAGTGGATGTCTGCAGAGGAGGTGGAGGGAGGTCAGGATATGGCATTGTACTCAAATTTGAATGAAATAATGGGTAAGGTTTGAGCACAGTGTGGCTTGAAATCACAAAATGATACATGTTTAAAAAAGGGTTTTCAGTGCAAACACAATGGGTGATTAAACATTGGCGTAACATGCATGCAAGAACTACAAGAATATTGCATGTTTTTACAAACTAGAAAGTATGTATACAATCAATTTGACATGTTATTGAAAAACCTTTTAACAAAGCACTGTGCTCTCAGCATGAAATTAACCGACCTTATCAAGCTTCTGTTTGTTTTTTTTGGAATCTAACCGCTATCTTAGGTTACACCTATTCCATATGCACATTTTTTGTAATCCTCACAGTTTCTGCTTCACATGGCCGATCCCCTATCCACCCACACTGAACTGCATGTACATTTTATCAGCTAGAATGATTGGTTTTTTGTAGCAGTTAGGCTTTCCATTATAATGCATTGTTATGTTTGTAGAAATGCATGCAGATAGTATTGCTTGTTTTATTACTATGGAGACATTGAAGTAGGTCTTGTTATTGTATTATATAGGGTTTCTTTGTTCAAATGCTGTTTTCTTCTATTGTTTATTATTCCATTGAGCTTTTCCAAACAACTTTACTTTGTTCATGAAAATGATTATAGTGCTGGTGTGCAAGGAGAGGGCATGTTAGCTTTGTGTGTACCAAAGTCTGCATTTTTTACTTTTAGAATGTAAACAGGTTTTGATTATGTAGTATGTGAATATATGTACATATAATGTCCCATTTGCAGTTGTGTATATCTTATACAACTTATTTACTTAAAAGATGTAAGCAGAAATCCTATTAATTTAATCGACAATGTGTTAGAATGTTTTATTGCCATTAAGAAACTGTATGTCGAAGTGTTTTTTGTTAAGAATGTGATTGTTTGAATTGCATGCCATGATCCAAGTTAAGAAAATGGTAGCATATACAGAAGTTCAACATTTTAACCAACTGTTTTATACCTGAGAGTTAGAGGAGAATAGCAAATAAATGCACATGTCTGTGCTAATATGAAGCTATAGAGCTAGCAGAGTTAGCTTAGTTTAACCATTTTAAATGGGGGGGAAAAGCTCCATGTGAAGTTTAAAATAATCCTCAAAAGCACACAATGTAAGAACTTAGTACAAAAACAAAGATAAAAGAACAATTTGTAGTTTTAGGACCAATTATGTGCAGCCAGCTGCACCAGCTGTTACAGTTGAGAAAGTCCAAACCAGGATGTGTGTTGGGTGAATGTTTTCTTTTTTAATTTACATTTTACTCATTGTTGTAAAGCATATATTTGAGCATGTATTAAAGCAGTTAACTTGATCTAAATATTAGCATAACAGAGAAACTGCGTAACCTTAACTTGAAGTCCAATTACTTTGAACTAACTCGCATATATATTTAAAGGATGCTTAACACTTTCTTCTGCTGTCACAAACACAGGAAATAATTTTGTGAGAGGGTGATTCTAAAATAACATGTGAAACACCAGCCACATGTTGGACGGTTTGCATACTGGGTTCTGAAAAGGGAAGAAAGAAGCTTTTTCTAACAAGAGTACATTACACAACTTCCTCACATTTATTAACTTGACTTTGTTCCTCTTTATTGGTAAAGCCTTCAGTATATGGCCAAACCCAACATTCATGTAACAAAGGTTTCCATAATAAAGAAAATGAAACTTGTCATATTAAACATTGTGATTTTTGGGCATCATTAATTAAGGAGGCAAATCTCTTGAGGTTCTGTGTGTAAAACTTATATCAACTATTTATACCTAAATTACAAAATGTTTGGCTGGTCCTTTTATTTCATACACAGCAACCTTTGAGAAACTTCCCACACAATTATAAACAAAGACACTTGTTTTATGCTTTCAGTTTAATGTATTCATACTCTATACTTATTTGGGCATTTTTGTATTTATTTTCACTATTGAAATTGTCGAAGTACATCAAAAATGAAACACATTTGCTAAAGTTCTTCATGGTCCTACTGGTGAGATTTGGCAACATATTCCTTTCTGCATGACTGTAATGCTTATTAGTGAAACATTGCAGTTTAATAATAAAAACAATGGGGCTATTCAAATGACTCTTTATTTAAAAAGTGTATGTTTTTGTTATGTGCTTCTTCTTGAAGGCTTTGAAAAGTACAGTTTAACATATACCCAAAGTGGGCATGTGCTCAGAGGGATTTTGGATTAAGGCTAAGCTAACAGGATTAAAAATGTCCCACTCGCTGGACAGCTTTAAATAGATCAACCTGATGCTGCTTGTGCTTCAGAGCCGCAAAAGAGTCAAGATTTGACAACCAAGAACACATTTCTCAACCTCCCGGCTGTTTCTCAAGACCTTTAGGTGAGTGTGTGCAGTTTGTAATACATTGAAATGTTGCATTTGCAAAAAGGACCTATTTGACGGGTTTGAACACTGTGAATTATCTGAATAACAGAAATAATCAGCAGGTTTAGTGATACTGATAGCAATGTATGCTAAACAAGACCTTTGGTTGTGAAAAGTACTTTTATTAACACACTATGTACACCTTTAGTTCAGTTTTAAACATTGTGTGCACCAGTGTTAAGTGAGATTGTTTCCTGTGACACCAGAAAAACAGGTCAATTCAGGTATTAGTAGGTTACAAGGGTACTATCAAACTGTGTTGCCACAATCTATTTTATACTTAATACTATGGTAAAGATGATTGACTTATGTGCTTTAATAACTATATTCAAAAATGCAATGCATATCTTTTCACAGGTATGGCTGATGTTTTCAGAAGTCTGAACCTCATTGAGACCCTAAAAGAGTCCATAGACCACAATAAGTTATCAGAGGTCAAAGATGCATTAGAAGACCTCCTGATCAGCAGGATCAACCTCGCTTTGATTGGGGACCGTGGGGATGAAAAAACCTCCTTCATAAACTCGCTCAATGGCCTCAGCTTCGGGGACGATGGAGCAGCTCCCTCTGCGACACCTGTTGCACCGGAGGAAGTGGCATGCTACCCTAACCCCAAACACCCTGACTTTCGTCTGTGGGATCTGCCACCTCTCCCATCCACCTCTCCGTTTGAACCAGAGGGATACATGAACGCAGTGAAGTTTCCCCGCTACAATGCCGTCTTTATATCATCCACACAGACGCCCCAAACCAACAGTGTGAGATTGTTCCTTGAGGCCCAGTCGCTGCAGCAACAAACAGTGTATTTTATTCTCTTTGCTTCAGAAAAAATTACAGAAAAAAGCCTAGAAGAAATACGGAAAAGCAGTCTGGAAGTGCTGAGATCACAGGGTGTGAAAATGCCTAAATTCTATGTGGTACGACCCTCCGCCCTGGAGAAGTTTGACTTTCCTGGCTTGTTGCAGGACATGGAAAGAGACCTTCCTGAGATCCGAGCCCACGCGGTGCTCTTGGCTCTCCCAACACTTACCTCCAGCCTGGTCACACAGAAAAAGGATGCATTTAAAGCACTAGTATGGGCAGCTGCCTCGCTATCTGGTGGGGTGTCGGCTATTCCTGTTCCCTTTGTGGCCTCCATGGTGGACTCAAGTGTAGCAGTACGGATTCTAACCAAAGCACAATTATCTCTGTGTCTAGACGATGAATCTGTGGAACGACTGGCCCGTCAGCGAGGCATGGAGCCCACAAGACTTAAAGGGATGCGAACTTGTGCACTGTCAGTCGAGGTCACTAAGGGCGAGGTTCAACAGCGCCTGGCGAAGGCACAAAACGACTTGGCCACAGTTTCTTTAAAGCTGGTTGAGATGGCGTTACCTAGACATGCTGGTTCAGCCAGCCGCTCCTTTGCTGCCATGCAGCAAGCCTTAAACTGCGCCATCGATGAAATGGCGGCTGATGCTGAGAAGATAGTGTCTGAGGCTCTTGGGGAGGGGAAGTGAAGTCAACTTGTTTCTTCTTTGTCTAAGGTTTCTTGTTTGTGTGTGTTTTATCTCTGAAACACACTTTCATAAAGTACTCCAGAAATCATTTGATACATTGTAACAACTTTTAATCCGCAAGTAATTATAAAGGGTCTTGCAAATACTTTGCTAGCATATAATCTGCAACTCGTTTTCAAATACTGTAACTATTCAATGCCAGTAAAATATACTTCAACCACCCAACCCAGTAGCTTTCAATAAAAATAAATGCATCAAATAGAGGAAGTGAAAGGAGGTTGCAGGCCTACTGTAGCGAGCCAGATGGAGAGGGGAAATAACACAATTGCATATAAAACATTTTGGTCCCGGGCAGGCATGATTGAGCATGCAAATTTTGAGAACATTTTAGGTCAAGTGTGAAAAACTTCCTTTTTTTAAATCTTACTTTTACTTTAGGAGGGATGGCGTGAGCTACATAACGCTGTAAGAGGATCCTCTGAGGTAAAAACAAGATTATGTTGTTGTCTTTAATATTTTAGATTTCCTCTATTTGACTGCCTATTTTAACTTAAAAGGTGATGTCTGTCTGGAAATGTTTATCTCTTTACTAAATAACAAAGTGGTACACGGTCTGTGTCCAGAATAAAGTTTGAGTTTTTTTAAATGTTGAGTGAATGAGGAAAAGGGGTTATTTTGTTTCTGCAAAGTACAAAATGGCATTTGAAAGTTAAGTATACAGTATACTGTTAAAAACCCTACAAAATGCTGACTATTCAATTTACAAAGTGGGGGATTCATAACCATATTCTAACACTCCTGTCGTGTCCGGGTAAAATCTGACTGATTTACTACTTTCATCAATCATAAATATTGTGTTTTACGTTTGAATGCTTCAAGGCCTTATGATATGAACAGGCATTTGAAAATATAAAATTGCTGACCACCACTTTTATTGAATTTTAGGTGGTTAAGTCAACTCTATGGGTAAGTTCAGCCAGATAGTACACACACACAAATTGACAAGCATTGTTTGTGTATTCACTGCAGTTATTCATGTAAACTTGTAGTCGAAAGCGGATAAAAAGTTTACTGCTTAAAAGGGTGATAATTAACATTAAGCGGTTTTGTGTTAATGTGAGAGCAGTTAAAACAGACAAGTCAAATTTGACCGGGAACAACAAAGTAAGACAAATAAAAACGACAAGAGGGCTAATGCTGCTAAATGTGGTGTAGAAAACATACTTTCTTTAAGTTTCCAGCAATCTTAAAACAAGGAAGAAACACTCAAACAATTCAGAAAACCCCCCCAGAAAAAAAGGAAGTATTACAATTAGGGCCGGGACTTTAACGCGTTAATTAAGATTAATTAATTACACAAAAATTAACGCGTTAAAAAAATTAACGCATTTTAATCGCACTTATTTTTGCACCGCGGAACGTTTCTCACTGGATGAGTTTCAGGGGTACCGATTATACTGGAGCACCAACTAACGTTCATTACTTCAGACAACAACAAACCACAGTGAACAATAGTCAAACGTGAACGAAGAAGCTGATGAGACCGCTTTGGTTGGCCCCGTGAATGGGACATTTTGTTTTAAAAAACGGACGGATGGAAGCGTCAATAAGAGCACAGTTGTTTGCAAATTATGCAAAAAGGAATTCGCATATCACCGCAGCACATCAAGCCTCAAGTATCACCTCAATGCAAAACATATAGCAGCTAGCGTGGAAGCTAGCGTGGACGTTAGCCCGACTCGTAGTACAAGGACCCACACCCAATTCGCGTTGATCAAACAGTGGCCTATGCAACAGAGAGATTTTATTTTTCATCAGGATATTGGAAGAATAGGAGGGATTGAGGTCAATCACTGGCACTTTTTTATTTTATTTTAAATGGTACACTTTATGTTGAACTATTTATTACGTTGTTGGTGCAACTGGCACTTTATGTTGAACTGTTTATTGTTTTGGCCAAGGTTATTGAGAGAGTTGGACTGAAATGTATTAGATTTTTTAAATCAACTGTTGGTAAATCAACAAAGTCTGTTATGGCCTCTGAAGCAACAGAGAGATGTTTTCTAATAGTCAGGGTTTCCAATGTTCTGAATGTACTTGAAAGTATTGTGTTTTACTTAAAAAACGAAGTGTTATAGTTTACAGAAGGTCTACCTACCTATAGGCTACCTAAATCTCTGAAATATACTATATTCCTAAATATGCTATTGCTACACTTTATGGCAAAAATTGCACTTTTCTGTTGGTCTTGGTTAAGTACCTCCTTGAAAAAAATAAACAATGTTTTGTTGCTTAAGCTTATGTATTCAGTCATTATTCAATGGTATACTAAAATCCATGTGAAAAAAATTGCTTCTCACTGTTCTCAGGTCAAATATTTATATGTGATTAAAAATGCGATTAATTGCAATTAATTAATTACAAAGCCTGTAATTAATTAGATTAATTTTTTTAATCGAGTCCCGGCCCTAAAAAAAAGACTTCTTGCCTTTTTCAAAAGCCTCGTCGATAGGTAAAAGCCCCGGTGCCTTTGCAGCTGGCTTTCGATTTGCCGCTAGTTTAGCAGCGCAGGCGTCTTCGTACACTTTTNCATACCAGAGGAACATCATGAGGATTATGCAGATGACATTTACAATAAGAGATACAGCAGCAACGCCAAGCCAGAGTAGCACTTCGCATGGTCCATGTTGATCTGCTATTAGAAAGTACATAATGTAGATTGTGTCACTGTTTAAGATTTATATTAGTGCTGTAAAGTATTAAACATTTCATAAAGCAGTTTGGGAGATATTTTAGTAGTCAACACTTACCATACTGTTTTAACACTTCTCTCGTAACAATGAGGTTTTCTTTTACTTCCCCAATGTCATTGCTGCTGATGCACTCGACAGTGGTGTAATTGTGATCTCTTAAAGTTACAGTAATGCTGATGTTAACTGCATGGTTTGAGAAATTGGTAGTGACAGAGTATTCAGTGTCTAACAGCGGCCATTTGATGGTGGGTAAAGGAAACCCCTCACTGATACACACACACGTCAGAACCTCCGACTGAACCACACATCCAGAGGTACTGAAAATCCTTGGATGAACTGAAAAACACACACAAGGGATTTGAACAATACAGCAAACAGAGTAAGATGACATTATTACATTTAAAAGGAGAATAGAACAGCCTACTCACATGTCATATTTACTTCAGCATGTGTACTCAGAGTAGGGATCTGACGTTTTGCCTTACAGACGTAAAGTCCAGAATAATCGACTGTCACATTACGGATTATAAGAGTGGCTGTTCCAGTGTCGTTATGCAGGATGATTTTGTTTTGACACGTTTTTGAAGGAATCATGTTTAGTCCATGTGATAACAGATGGAGGGAAACTTTCAACACTGCAGGTCAGATTCAAATCATTACCATCTTTGATTGTTGTATTTCCAGTGATCACAGGTTTCTTTGCACATTTAAGAACAAATTAAACAAACCATAAAAACCTATTTGGCAAAATATTAAATTGCAGCGTAGTTATCAAATCATTAAAAAAAACCTGTTTGAATAATTCCTTATGCGGTTCGAAGATGAGGCTGAAAATCTCCTAGAGGCCTTAAAGTGTCTAAATATGGATGATCATTTAAATTAAAGGAATATGTTGGTAAGAGCCGAATATGTAAGAAATAAAATCACCATCAATAACTTTAAATACACTGACACTCTTGCAAATGCCCTCAGATAATAAAGATACTCAGAAAGAATACAAGTATAACTAAATTACTAAAATCATTTGGAAAATACTCAAATTTTACGTCAACTGTTTTTGTCAGTAAGCTGTTCAGATATGTTGCCGTCTGGTTGCCGTACAGATGTTCTGTCCAAAATGTTCTGATGTCAAATGATGGATTATAATATGACCGCAAACTTCAATGTTATATTTCGATTGATTACCAGTCCTTTGAGAAAATACGATATGATATGTGATAAGAGTAGGTGCACTAAAACAGGTCAAAGCTTTGGACCCTCTCAAGTCACACGTACAAATGACATTTGAGAGAAAGATAAAAACAATTGTCTCAAAAAAGGGAGGCAGATTAGATTTGACTTTTTTAACTAATCAGAATGTAAAATGTGATACTTACAGGTCACATTAAGAGTCACAGTCTCCTCTGCAGTGATGTTGTTTCTGAAGCTGACCTCACAGGTAACATTGCTGTTGTGGTGTTCAGCTGAAGGGTTAAAGGTCAAAGTGGAGCTGTGTCTCTGTGTGACAGCAGTCAGATCCTCAGTCTTGAGAGCAGTGATGTTTCCTGTGATCTGAGAGTCCTTCTCTCCTGCTCCTCTCCATGTCCAGGTGAATTTAGGATCAGATCCAGAACAGAGACCAGGAGCAGTGCAGGTCAGTGTGGTCTGCTGCCTCTCTGTCAGAGGAAGAATCATCACTGAGGGCTTCTGGGTCAGACCTAAAGACAGAGCAGTCTGTTAGTGAAATCAGTTCAACAGCCTGAAGGTCATCATTCAATTGACTTTTGGCACAAACATCATATACTTATATCCTAACTACTAACTTGTTAGTAGTTAGGATATAAGTATATGATGTTTGTGCCAAAAGTCAATTGAATGATGACCTTCAGGCTGTTGAACTGATTTCACTAACAGACTGCTCTGTCTNTGAAAAAGTTTAAAGTTATAACTCCGTTTCCTTTTATTAAAATGTTGTTTTTTAATTGCATTTGTATCGTTATCAATCTGTAATATTTTCTGTCAGGTATGCGTAAAAAGGAAGAAATGATCATGACAATCATAGCCATTTTGTTATATAGATTCATAAACATTCATCATGGAAGAACTACAAATATTTGTCCCAAAGAATATAACCTCGCCAGTCAGACTGAACATTTGTTACCATTCCATTGTCATGTTACAAGCTGTTTCTGCTTGTAACATAAGGACAACAGTTCCACACAGGAGTTGCCCAAAACAATCATTTATTTTACCCAACACAGTGGTTACAACCAACAATAAAACAAACACAGGAGCGGTGTACTGCTGCACCGAGCAGGGCAGCTGAGAGAGAGCGAGAGCCTGTTCTGCAGCCCTCTTATATACTGGAATCAAGTGCCACAGGTGGGTCCCATCACTGCTGATTACAACAAACACACAGGTTACAGCAGCACCACCTGCTGGACAACCACAGGGCTGTCACAGTCATCAAAAAATAAGATAACAGATTTTGGTTGAAGGTTTCCCTTTGTAGCATGACAATTACTTCCCTTCACACTTCTCATGAGAAGATGTCATTTGTCTTGTCTTTTGGAATGACTTTATAGCTTTACTGAAATACACTTTGGAACAAAACTTGTTGAAGTTCCTTCATTATTTTGTTATGAATGTCTGAATCCATTAGATAAAAGCATACATCAATAATAGCTACAACATAAAACATATACTTAAAATTCACAGCCCTAAATAAATACATAGCCTACATGCAAGCTAAAGATGTGTTTTGTTGTGTTTGAATGTGAGAACATGTGAAGTAAAATTGGTGTTTTTTATTATTTGTATCATCAGTTCAAGTTGTGTCTTTCTATGTTATTTCCTCATGGTTTACTTGATGCTGATTGGTTGAGATCTCTGGGCCACCATATTATGCAGCCAATAAAGTCAAGTCTTCTGAGGGCAGTTTAATTTGTTGATTAGTAACTTCATGTGCAGGTGTGGATAATCACTGACACTCTGGCCCAATTCCAAACTTCCCCCTACCCACTTCTACTCGGTGACAGAGTGAACTCCGTCTGCAGTCACACTCACAGCTGAATGAGGCTCCCTTTTTTCAGGTGGGGTGTAAATACAGAGGGAAGCTTTGGGACGAACTCCCCTCTTTCCAGCAGAAACAGGAAATGCTGTCACTTTTCGTAACATTGGTTTCATATCAGCATCTATTAGACAAACATGTATAAAACAATAACCAAAATAAAACTCCAAAAAGTATTTTATGCCGTTTTTATTTCTTTACATTCCAAAAAACAAATGTTCTTCTGAATTGCCCAAAATATAAATGTGTAGTATTTTTAAGCTCTAATTGAATAGATATATTAATATGTCATTCATTGTTCAGTCAGACACACCTTCTACAAGGATTTGACCTCCTCATAACTCAGATCAAACCTTTATGATACAAATAGATGCACATTGTGGTGGAATAAAATATTTCCAGTGTCGAGCCTTCGTTCAAAATTATTGTAATTATACTAGGGTTTAAAATGAAACCCTCCCCTTCACCCTGTGTAGGAAAGAGGTCTCTCTTTTTCAACGTCACTCTAGGAATGTCAGCGTCCGGCTTTCTGTCAGCTCTGGTTTGTAAGAACTCTTTAGACCCGACTAAGATATCTCTGATAATGTTAGCATTGTTTCATCACAGACTTGAAAAACAGGAAGTTCTACCTTGAACTTTTATTTTCTGCATCATTTGATGTATATGTCATATATGTATAAATATGGAGGCTTGATTAATTGCAAACAATTTCAAAATCAGTTTTAAACATCTAATCATCTTTGCATTTGGTCAGTTTTCTCAAACGGATAAAAGATATAGCAAGATTGGTCTCTATAGCCATGTTAGTGTTCTTGTTTAAGACGTTATGTATTGCTTCCCTTTTTTTGATGCCTTATGACTCGAGTCTGCTTGACTCACACTTCCGTAAGAGTGAACAATATCTTGTCTTTTTTTTAATTTGTATTATTTAATTTAAAAGAAAAAAGAAAACCCTTCATGTTGGGGATGAAGTCACTGTGTGGTTAGTAAAAACGAAACCTTTCTTCCTACAGAACCTGCAACGTTGCAAATACAGCAAACGTGACAGTTCAATAATCAGGCGTAACTGGTAATGAAAAAACTGTTGTATGTCCGTAGCTTTAAAAATAGGTCACCATGTAGCAGCTTGAAGTGCCAACAGGAAGTTATTAAGGAGGATACAGTGATGCCATAAAAGGCAATGTTTGAATGAATAACCACTTCAGGGACTTTTCGAGAACTTAAAATAAGGTGTTGCACAAAAAACTAAATATCAAAACCATAGCGTTACAAGTAAAGGTTATAAGGCTGCAACCAGTTAAAACAGTTACTAGGTTTTAAACAATACTTTTTATCTTTATGTAATAAATGCACTTAATCTGGAGTTTTATATTAAAAAAACCTAATGATTAAACAAATGACTATTTGAAATGAGCCTTCATTATTTAACTGCAGATATTAACACGTAATACAGATCATTGAGATGCACTTTTCACTCTGGGAATAACGTGTTTTACATTACAGTGTAGAACGATGGTTTGTGTAACAAATATTTATTGTCTTCTAACATAAAAGTCTGATGCACTCTCATGGTACTACCGCTTTCTCAATGTTTTTCACACCTTCGGTCATGATAAACTATAAATAGACTTGCTCACTTCAAGATGTTTTATTTACTGTAGAGCTCATTATCATCAATACACAAACTGCAATGATATCTGTGATATTGATCTCTGAGAATATTTCATATCTTAGCTTCAGTGGTAGGAGTCAGCTGGGCTAATTGTAAAAGAAGCCCCTGGAACATTTGAAGTGCGAAAAAGGGAAGAAAGTACAAATTGAGCGAAGAAGAAGAGGAGGGTCAGAGCAGAGACTCAGCGAGACACTCGGAGAGAAGAGAGCCAGCGGAGAAAGGCAATAAAGGTGAAACCCAAACATTTTACCCTTTTTTTTATATTTAAGATATCCTGTGAATTGTAATATATCAACAAACTCATTTTTCTTTATAATTCATAAAATGCTTGAAAATTCAGCACTTTAAATAAGTGGAGTTTTCGCATTCAATGAGCGGGGAGTAGATGAGCGCTCAGATATTCAAGTTGAACATGGCAGCCTTTTTTGTTAGCAGGATAAAAACAAAACGTTAGAAAAAAAATTTCAAGAGATAAATAATCCTGAAAGCAGATCTTAAGCAACATTTATAATTTACTTCAGGAGATCAACACCCTGTATCTGAGCTGTGCCTGGCATGTTGGAGTTGTTCTTTGACCAGTCTTATCACTTGACTTTGAGAGTTTTTGTTTATTTTATGTAATTTATTTGTATTGTTTTTATTCTTGCAACATAGAGACGGNAAATATCACAGATATCATGCAGTTTGTGTATTTGATGATAATGAGCATCTTACAGTAAATAAAACATCTTGAAGTGAGCAAGTCTATTTATAGTTTATCATGACCGAAGGTGTGAAAAACATTGAGAAAGCGGTCGTACCATGAGAGTGCATCAGACTTTTATGTTAGAAGACAATAAATATCTACACAAACCATCGTTCTACACTGTAATGTGAAACACGTTATTCCCAGAGTGAAAAGTGCATCTCAATGATCTGTATTACATGTTAATATCTGCAGTTAAATAATGAAGGCTCATTTCAAATAGTCATTTGTTTAATTATTAGGTTTTTTTAATATAAAACTCCCGAATAAGTGCATTTACTACGTAAAGATAAAAAGTATTGTTTAAAACCTAGTAACTGTTTTAACTGGTTGCAGCCTTATAACCTGTACTTGTAACGCTATGGTTTTGATATTTAATTTTTTGTGCAAAGCCTTATTTTAAGCTCTCATAAAAGTCCCTGAAGTGGTTATTCATTCAAACATTGCCTTTTATGGCATCACTGTATCCTCTTTAATAACTTCCTCTTCACACTTCAAGCTGCTACATGATAACTTATTTTTAAAGCTACGGACATACAGTACAACAGTTTTTTCATTATCAGTTACGCCTGATTATTTTAATGTTTGTTATTCTGTATTATACGTTTACAGGTTCTGTAGAAAGAAAGAGCTTCCTGTTTTTTCAAGCCTGTTTTGAAACAACACTAAAATGAATCAGATATATCTCAATATGGTCTAAAAGGTTCTTACAAACCAGACCTGACAGACGTTAACATCCCTAGAGTCATGTGGAAAAAGAGAAACATTTTCCCTGAGGCAAATAAACGTTTGCCATTCAACAGAGCTTTGGGAAAGTAAGGCACAGAAGCTTATTGTGGTTGAATTAAATTGTATCAAACTAAATTACACTTCAGCTCTCAGAGCAGAGAGGATGGATGTGGTTGCCCCTTAACACATCACTGATATATTGGTAGCATCAACATTTTCATGGATATGGGGAACAGATCTGGAAAGCTTAAAAACTAAACACATTAAAGCACAACACCACTTAGAAATGACTTTCCAGTCCAATGAACGGATGAGCACAGACTCTAACATTTAAAGATGTGAAGTGTCTTGGTGACGTCAGTAAATCTGGCTGAATTTGGAGTTATAAGATATCAGTGCCAAAGTTCATCCACAGAAATGAAAATCCATCATTAGTCCATCATTTCAACCACAGCTGATGAGATCAAGAGACATTGTATCCGTAAGCAACTCCACTATGTAACAGCCTTCAACTCTCAGCCATGATGTCCTTCACATTAGAATACACAGCAGCATCCTCCTCTTCCTCATGTTCATGATGTTTTGTCTCCTCTTCCTCCATAACCACAGCCTCCTCCTCTTCCAACATATAACCTTCCTCTCCGCTATTGTCTTCCTTTTCTTCTTTTACTCCTTTGTTAATTTCAGCGTACTCCGTCTCTGTGGTCCCTGGCCTCTTTACTGCCTCCCTCTGACTCTTTCTTTCCAACATGGAGAAATCAATGCTCGCGTACTCCACTTCTTTTGGTCCTCCATTGAGATCAGTGTCTCCTTTCTCTGCTGCCACAGCTCCTTCTTCTTCAGCTGCTTCTTGGTGGTAGGTTTGATAATCTTCCGCTGCTTGACCAGCATCTATCTGTCAGGTACAACGTACAATTATACCACTCATTCAGCAGCTGCTATTTTCATCAAGATTGTGTACAAGACACGTCAAATTGATATCTGGTATATTATATACATTATTGACAACCCTATCTTTAAAATCATAGCATAATTACAATTTGAATTTAGAAAATAACTTGACACTTGTTGGAGATACTGTATTCCATCACAATATGAATCTGCTTTTATCATAGAAGTTTGATCTGAGCAATTGATACTGGGGTTAAAAGACTCCTTGGCTCTGATTGGAGGTTTTCATCACACACACACACACACACACACACACACACACACACACACACACACACACACACACACACACACACACACACACACACACACACACTATTTCTAGAAAGACTATAGATACCAGTGGATCCTCTTGACTGGCCACCATCCCCAGAGTCTCTTCCAGATTTCCAGAGTTCTTCTGTTTATTTCTACGAAAGAGAAAGTATATAAAACATCAGTTATATTTATGTATGAAGATTATCCACAAAAGAATCTACGTATTGATTATTGATTAAGTGTACCTGTGGCATTTTGTGGCAAAACAGCAAAGGACTGCTGACAGAAGTAACCCAATGAAAAAGGCAATGATGACTTCCAGCTGTGAAACAAGTTTTAATATGTTTTTGGATTGACCTGCAATCAGAAGAAACAAAAAGAAATGTTCTGTGTTTATCAATCTGATAGTCTAATTATGCAAAAATAAAGCAGTTGTCTACAGTAACTAGAGTGTTTTAGTTGACAACACGTACCCCCTTGTTCCATCGTGTTTATTCTGATGGTGAGGGTTTTTTTTGCTTCCCCATTTTCATGGATGCTTACACACTCAACAGAGGTGTTGCTATAATATTTTAAAGTAAGGCTGCTGTTGACTGTGTGGTTTAACACAGTAGTAAAGACAGAGTACTCGGTGTGTTTCTTCAACAGTGGCCATTCGATGGTGGGTAGAGGAAACCCTTCGCTGATACACACACAACTCAGAATGTCTGAATGAACCACACATTCAGAGTTGTTGAAGATCCTTGAAAACCCTGTAAACACAAAATCACAAGAAATTACAAAAAAATACTGAAATGTGAACAAAAGCGTCTGAATTAGTACCATCTACTTACAAGTCACTGTAACATCAGCATACATAGTCACCGTGGTGTCCAAGTGTTGCACGGTACAGCTGTACTGTCCAGAATATTCTGTGGTCACATTAGGGATGACAAGTGTGGCTGACCCATTGTTGCTCTGCAGGTACGCATCAGGTCCATTGTTCAGGTTTGTGTTGAAGCCAGGTTTAGTCCATGTGATATGAGACGGAGGAAAACTTTCAACACTGCAGGTTAAATTCAGAGAATCTCCATCCTTAACAGTTGTATCCCCAGTGATCAGAGTTTCCCTCGTATCTGTGAAGCACATTAACCAAATATTTAAAGTTAAGATGCAATAAAAGCTGAAAATACATTGAAGATTTTATTTCATATTATTACCCAAACACATGAATTGTTGGAATATCTGTCAAATATATGTTCAGTAAAATGCTATCTGTAATACTACATTAAATATAGGTACAATAATAAATGAATTTGCAAAACAAACGTGAACATAAACACAAATGTGTGATACGCTGTGTTGAAAATGGAATTATATCTACAGTAGAAAAATGAAATAAGGAAACTGTGTATGAGTGTTTTTTCCTGATTGCGTTCATACCGTTTTGGCCAGGGTTTTTTCTATTTCTTTTAAAATAACACTAGAGGGCGCCAAACTATAAACAAGGTATAGTTTAGACAGAAATCCCAATCATTATTATTGTCTAAAGATGAGGCTCCAGTGCAGCCAGAATGTATCTTCAGCTGTCACAAAACACTTGCTCTTATGGTTTCAGTTTCACGACAGGAAAGAAATGCAAGACATTTTCTGTATTAGACCAGTTGTACAAAATACTTACATGTGACTGTTACATTAACTTTTTCCATCAGGGTGTAGTTCATATGTCTCGCTGTGCAGATGTACAGTCCAGAATCTTCTGGCGTCACGTTTGAGATGGAGAGGATGCCGATTCCGCTTTCTTCCTGCAGGAAGGTCTCGGTGCCGTTCTGCAGGTCAGTTAAAGTGCTGTTTTGAAGACTTGGTTCTGATCCATTTTGCATATTTCGGTCAGAGTATTTAGTCCACATGATGAGGGATGGAGGGAAACTATCAACACTGCAGGTCAAATTAAGAGTCTCCCCCTCCTTCACAGTTGTATTCCCAGAGATTATGAATGTCTTCACATCTATGAGAAATAATGTAATCTGTATTATATACTGTATAGTGTTAAAGTGGCATTACATTTCAAGCTTTCCTGCAAAAACACTGTTTATATTGAAACCCCAACACAAATCAGAGAAATAGAAAGAAACACTATGATCTACTCACAGGTCACATTAAGAGCCTTTGTCTCCTCTGCAGTGATGTTGTTTCTGAAGCCGACCTCACAGGTAACATTGCTGTTGTGGTGTTCAGCTGAAGGGTTAAAGGTCAAAGTGGAGCTGTGACTCTGTGTGACAGCAGTCAGATTCTCAGTCTTGAGAGCAATGATGTTTCCTGTGATCTGAGAGTCCTTCTCTCCTGCTCCTCTCCATGTCCAGGTGAATTTAGGATCAGATCCAGAACAGAGACCAGGAGCAGTGCAGGTCAGTGTGGTCGGCTGCCCCTCTGCCAGAGGAGGAATCATCACTGAGGGCTTCTGGGTCAGACCTAAAGACAGAGCAGTCTGTTAGTGAAATCAGTTCAACAGCTTAAAGGTCGTCTTTCTCCTAAATCTGGGCAAAAATATCAGATACTTGGTTAAACATTTGCACTGGGCATTGAGTAAAAGTTATATCAGGAACTGCTGCTGTTCCTACTGGTTGCCCACAGAGGTTGACAAAAGCTCTTAATGCTGAATTACTTAATGCAGAATAGAGACTATAAATATATCAAATATGTTGGTGCATTTCATGGGTACAAAATTGAAAATATTCACTGTGAATATGTATTGTAGATCTTCAAACCTTTTACAGAGAGAACTGCTCTTTCAGGGTATGTAAATCCATCCACCTTCCCATTCAGTAAACCATCAACTCTGAGTTTATATCTTCCAGAGTCTGACTCAGTGAGGTCGTTGATGATGATGCTGCAGTTCCCCTGACTCACATCAGGCTGCAACAGTGAAACCCGTCCTTTGAACAAAGACTGAACCTTGGTGTTTAACTTGTTGGTGTGGAATATCATGTCAGAATCACCACATGTTGTAGATGATTCACATTTGTACCAAACTATATGTTTGGGTTTAAAGGCTGCAGGAGTAGTGAAAGAACACGGTATCACAACACAGAGTCCAGCCTCTGCTGTTATATCTGCTTCACCAAGAGTGATACAGTATGTTCCTGCTTCACAGTATTGTCTTCCCCAAACCGATGCACCTGTTAATACAAAATCAGGGATATAGGTTATTTTAATTTCAACAACATATCATGAAATCAAATACATTCTGATTAAATAAATGGTAAAGAAAGGCTGCTATATTACTATTTTTGTTTCATAGGCTATAACAAAAAGGCCAACTAAATGAAGTTAGTTGATCAATGCTGCAAGGACTTGTTACTTATGAGCTGGTGGAAAAACAAAACACGTAATTTGGAAGCATGTCAGGAATATAATGAAACAAAGGACACTTATCATGACATTATTGGCATTATATTTTTTTAAATCTTTCCTTTTGGCATAACAACATGATGTACAAATGCATACAGTACCTGTTTCTGCATGGATGCCCCTCACAGAGAAAAGCAGCGTTGCACAGATTAGAACAAACATCCCGATTTGATACTTGAGACCGTCAGTCTTCACAGGACAAAGTTGACACTGAAAGTGCAGCAAACATAGAGGAAGTGAACCAAAGGGAAGCTGCACCGCTGACACATAACTTAATACAGGACGTTGCACATTAAGATAATCGCAAGATTACTCTACCCTGGGGTGGGACTTCCCTGACATTTGTTAGTTTAAAGCACTTTGTGACACTTGTTCAAAATATCTTATGAACTTTAGTGTTAGCTTTTGAAAACTGCAACTTTGCTCCCCCCCAATTAATTTACTGAAATAACTGTGACATATATCATTATAAAAAAATTTCAAAAGGACTTATTCCATCCCCAAGCACTCTTTCATAAACTGAGTTCAGCCTCACTTTACCAGAAAGTCAAAGTATGTCAAAAAGCGTTTTTGTGATACAGCTAGGAGATAACATTTCCATTTAACAAATTCAATGTGACCAAAAGGCTATTTTAAACATAAATATAGATGTTGTGTCTTACCTGTTTCTTGCTGTCTCCTCTCCACAGTGATCTCTGCTGAGTGTCTCTGCTATGACCTGACTCTTCCTCTCCTCTCTCATCTATTTCTTCCCTCTTATGCAACGTCAAAGTTTCAGGGAGTTTCCCAACACCTAGCATGAGCAACACTTTTTTCGTTTGCTTGTTTTTTTCAGATCATTACATGACATTACATGTCATTTGTTAGACGCTTTAATCCAAAGCGATTTACATACATTCAATATTGTGGACAATCCCCACAGGAGCAATTTGAGGTGAAGTGTCTTGCCCAGGGACACAATGACATGCTGACTGCAGTGGGACTTGAACTTGCTATGCCCTGATTTGAAGTCCAGCACACTATCCACTGAGCCACAGCCTCAACCTCATCCTCGTGACTATGTCAATATTTTGAAAAGGAAATATGTAAATATTTATTTACATATTTACATACAATACTTGTGATTTGATATATATATATACAATCTTGTTAAATCCTAGACAACAGAAAATGATTGTAAGTACTGGTATAGTTTTCTGTCAAGCATTAATATTGAACGACGTATGAAAGGTCTTTATATCTTCTTCCTAAATCTCATAATGTGCATTGCTGCATATGGTCTGTGTTCCTAATATCTGCAGTGAATGGAGTGATGATGGCCAAATGAACAGTGTTTTATGAATTCAAAACATTAACTTGTGATAGATAGCAAAAGGCTCATAAAGAAAGTAGGGCATTTCCCCATTTCAACTGCATGCATCCTCTTAGGAAGCACTTCTGCATTTGTGTGTCTTTCTGTTTTTTATTCTGCAATATCTGAGTAGATACTGTTCTCTGTAAAGTCGCTGCAATGCAAGAGGCTAGAAAGGTCGACTTGAAATAGGTCAATATGTCTGCATACTTATGAACATTGTGACAATGTATTCTGAAATCCTGATCGGCACCAACTTCACAGCTGATTGCCCTTTACAAGTTGGCTGAGATGCCTTCTCCTGCAACACGTGCCTTCCATTTTGGTTAGAGCAATTTCAAGGACTCTGTTGTTTGACTTTTAATTGTACTGAATACTAATACTTTTGCCAAAGGGTTTTTTATGTTGTACACGTGTTTGTAGAAGCCAGGTGTTCAATAAAAAAATAAAACGAATATCCAAATGCAAACATAAATAATCAAATCCCTACCCAACAAACATATCAAAGAGGGTCGTGAGGCTAGTCCAGGAGTTTCGTGATTGCATGGTTACAACTCTTTTACAATCACATGTGTCCACAGACAAAATACAAAAAATATGGCAAAGTACTAAAAAACAAGTCTGTGATAGTTCCCAGCAGACAAAGAGTCTCCTTTTGACAAGGACGACACAAACAGAGTCACAAGGTGAGAATGTTTGAATGCAGAACTTAGGCCTGCTTGTTGTTGAGTAGTTTAGCACTATTTACTGATACTTTCATTATGTAAAGTAGCTAATTAATATCAAAGTTATGTTACACACACACACACAGCACACGCTGGTAAGTGACTGCGGTCAAGCCAGCCGTCTTTCACTTTTGAGTGCGCGATTAGTTACAGGTTTACGGTAATGCAATAAAACAACTCTGGGAAGCTGGATTTCAAAGTAAAGGAAGGCATGTGGTTCATTTCTATTATTTGCGATTGAGGAACAGGGTAATTTATGAGAAAAATTGTAGGACTTATTGCTTCATAAACTTGTTGCACAAATACTATGAACTACTTTTACTGTGTACTTTTTGAGAATGGCAAAATTCCCTCCAGAGAACAAGAAGGAGCCATGTTTGTACTTAATACTTCTAGGACTACTTGCAAACATAATATGAACTACTTTTACTGTGTACTTTTTCAGTAATTAGAGTTTCAAAGTCCTCTCCAGAGAACAAAAATGAGCATTTTTGTCAACTTTAATGTGGTCTAAAAAACATTTCTTCCATAAGTAGTTTATGAAACTGCCATGTTTGTACTTAGTACTTCTTAGACTACTTGCAAACATAATATGAACTACTTTTACTGTGTACTTTTTGAGTAATTTGAGTTTCAAAGTCCCCTCCAGAGAACAAGAAGGAGCATTTTTGTCAACTTTAATGTGGGATAAAAAACATTTCTTATAAGTGTGACATTGAACAAACACAACAAAACACAGCTAATGCTTGTATGAAAGTAGGCAATATATTACATTTAAGGTTATGAATGTAGCATAATCTATTTTATATGTTGTAGCTATTACTGCATTTATTAGCTTTTTCTTATGGACCCGTCTAAAATGCTGATTATGTCCTGTCATTACTTTTTAGCTTTCCAACTCTGCTAAGCATATTTTGCCTCTTGCATAAAAAGGTCTGAATGATAAAAAAAAAACCTTTGCTATTTAATATCTTTTTTTATGTTAACCAGCTGATACAACATTCATACAAAACCAATGAGGGTCTCGGAGCTTCAACATTTTGTTTTGTCCAGAATTAATTTACTTCAGTGAAGCTATCTGACATTAATTTCAGAAGGCTTTGCAGACATGGTGGAAGCGCAGAGAGATTATTTACTGACTTAATCATTTTAAAAGAAGTGTGACCTTAATCATTTTGGATTTACGCAATAAGGGAATACCTTCAACCAAATCTGTTTCCTATGGTTTCTATGGTTTGTGGTTCCTGTGGTTTGGTTCTTTACATCATAATGGAGTTGTACAAAATGAGCCATTTGGTCAGACAGACAAGGTTGAATATTCGTCTGACTTTCTTCTTTTTTTTGTGATACGTTGTAATGTAAAATTGTGTGAAGTAAATTAAAATGACTCTTCCTGTCAGGATAAATTCTTCTTTTTAAAGGTAAAGCGTACAGAATGAATGCAAAACACATTGTTAACAATACTGATCCTTTTATAATGACAATTTTAATACAAATAATAATATACACAATAATCAATGTATTTCACTTATGTTTTTTTTCCAAATCTTCATAAATATATCTGAAAAAGCACAAGCTACAAACGACTGTGATTGTACTGCACTTTCCCTGATCTTCTGCTGGGCAAATAAAGGTAATTCTAATGTAATACGAAAAAAAAAGAATAAGATAAGGTAAGATAGTACTTTATTGATCCAAATTTGGGAAATGTTTGCGTTGCAGCAGCATAAAAAGACATGGCATTGTACAATAGGAATTCAAGACAGGTGATAAACAAGAAAGTAGAAAATATACATGTTGAATTTAACAAGGTATTATATATATAATATACTGTAAAAACACAAAATATAAGTGGCAGTTCAATGAAAAGAATGTCGACATTTGAAACTAATACAATATTGCACTTTTGACGATACGATCAAAATCATCCTCTACTACACTCAGGTAAAGCTGGTTAGTTCAGAGGCTGGGCGATAACTTCATAATCAGATGACACGTCTGTTTTCTTGATTGACATGTAGGTTCTGTCTTCTTGGTTTGGTTTCACCTTTTTTCTTGTGTGCCTTTGGAGAGAAGAGATGTTGTCTAAAACTGCATTGACAGAGCCTTGCAAGCAATAAATGTTGATATACAGTACTGTGGTTACATACCAAAGGAACATGATGAGGATTATGCTGATGACATTTATAAAAAGAGAAACAGCAGCAACGAGAACCCAGGGAAGCTGTGCACTTGGTCCATGTTGATTTGCTAGTAGAAATGACAGAGGGTGACAAGAGTTATATTAATGCTGTAAAGTCAGTATAGCTACTAACACCCCATGTTATGGATATGTACCTGTAGGTGACCAATACCAAAATATACACAGATGGAGTTATCAAATATATTCACATGAGAGATGATTGTGGGGTTTGAATTATAGTTGAAGAAAAGGATAAACCAGTTAAATTACAGTACATGTACTCTATTGGATCACAATTTCATACGATTTTACGCATAATGTGTATTTTCATAGAATCAATTCACGAAACCGTTTCTTAAAAGACCAACAGAAACTATGTTTTTGCTGGTTATCAGTCATTGGTTATGAATGTGTTTACCTTCTCGCTTCTGTGAAGTTATAACAGGGATGGTGTGTTGAACTTCCCCAACTTTGCTGCGTCCGACACACTCAACAACAGTGTTGCTGTGGTCCTTTACAGTTAGGGTGCTGTGGATAGTTTGGTGTGACACAGTGGTGATGACGGAGTACTCAGAGTGGTTATTCAACAGCGGCCATATGATGTAGGGTAAAGGAATCCCCTTACTGATGCACACGCAGGTCAGGACCCCCGACTGAACCTCACACTTTGAGCCATTTAGGATCTTTGGATAGACTGTTGACACACAGAGTCATAGCAGTGTGAGTCAGCTGCAGCATTTGAGTAACCACACAATATCCTGCTTACCCTTTCATTCACTTCAATTCATAAAGGACATAGGTGCTTACATGTGTTCCTACATTTAAATAATTGTACTAATGAAATAAGTGGAAAACTAGATTGTGACTTTAATTAGTGGAAGTTATTTGAATTGGTTAATAAATGTCATAGGAATAGGAGCAATTGAATAAATATGCGTTGCACATGTCATATGACCTTTAAACAATCTTCTGATCCTCATCAGGAACAAGGTGTTAGTAAGGCATCAGATATTTTGCCAAAAACAGATCTTTCCCAAAATGTAGATCTTAAAGCTGCAAAACTTCAAACATTTCTCAGAAGATCAGCAGGAGCTTTGATAACTGCTTTCCTTTTTAAGAAAATGTGACGTGTTTAAGTGTAGTATGTACAATACTCACAGGTCACATTAAGAGTCACAGTCTCCTCTGCAGTGATGTTTTTTCTGAAGCTGACCTCACAGGTAACATTGCTGTTGTGGTGTTCAGCTGAACATCACTGCAGAGGAGACTGTGACTCTTAATGTGACCTGTGAGTATTGNGACGTTTTCAAAGTAAATCGTTTTTAATAAACGTGATATCAATTATCGACCCAAATAATCGAGATTATGATTTTTGCCATAATCGAGCAGTTTCTAAAGTGGAGTAAAGCCCAGTAGTCATATGTGCAAAACTATCATCAAGATAATACAGCTATATTAGTGTAGTTCAGCTTTCTTTCTATAAGAAGACGCGTTCTCCTTTCATCATTATATACATACAGTATCACTAATGCTGAGTCCACGTTATATCAAAGTAACTGTTGGTATGAGTGTCCATTTTGTAAAAACGTTCACATTGTCATTGAAGCTTTAATTATGACCAGTGCACTTAAATGTTCTCAAACCTTTTATTCAATCAATAACACAGATGTGCTGAACAAACAGTGATGCCTCATATAAACTAAAGGTCTGTCAATCAAACCTAAATGAACCAATTCGACACATTGTCAAATATCAAATGCAAACACTTTTTATGTAGTCCCACAAGATGATCATGTGACTTTAAAAACAAAAGCAAGTAACATTTTTAAGCATTTAGATTTTCTTGGTAGTGAAATGGATAGAGACCCGTGGCTGCCTTGAAGGTGGGAAAATACATTTAAACATTTGAACTAGTGTCATGCTCTGAAAGGCAGATTTGTGGCCATTGGGGTAAGAAATGCAAAGTCACTGTTCTGGTACTCTAGTTTCTGTGGCCTCTGAAGCGTTTACTTGGGTCTCAAAACTGTGACAGATTTGACTCATATTGGTCCTCATTCTCCGCATCTCCCCCTCCCAAAATCACTTCCTGCCTTTTGTTATAATGAAAAAAATAATAATGTGGATGTGTTCTCAATCAATACAAAATAATCGAATATGCTCAGTCCCATTCAGCATACAGCGACTGTCCATGGGGGATTGAAAAGGCCACGGAGCTCAAAGCCTCACCCATATTTGTTGGGGCGAGGAGGAACAGTGTGGCCCTTTGTGGCCCCATGTTTATTTATGAATGACTGAGCCTCGGAGCGAAGCCTTAGAACAATGCTGCTTCACTGAAGGACTCATTTTCATTAGGGGAGGGGTGATGGTGGTGATGATGATGATGATGATGATGAGGGTGGCAGCAGTGGTGGGGTGGGCAGCTTATTCCCCACCGTTGGGGCTTGGTACAGAGAGTGGCGAGAGATCTGAGTTGCAACAGGCTGGTGTGACGCTTTGCATGCGAGTGTGACAGGGAAGGCTGCTCAAACCGCTCATACAGGAGCTGCTGAGTGCTGGGAGGTCGGCCACGGTCACCTACACAGGTGAGCAGCTGCAGTGTATTCTGATTTGTTATTTATTATGCCCTTGGGAGCTTTGGAAATTGAGTTTTTTTCATTAAGAAAGAAGGAATGGGATAGAGAAATGGATGAATGCACATGCAAACACTTCCTGTGCCATCTCTATCCATCTATCTATTTATTTATCTATCTATCTATCCATCTATTCATCTATCTATCTATCTATCTATCTATCTATCTATCTATCTATCTATCTATCTATCTATCTATCTATCTATCTATCTATCTATCTATCCATCTATCTACTTTCGTTTTTTGTTATTTAAGGTCAAACACATACAGTCAGGGTGAGTGTGTGCTTGTTAGGTTGTGTTAGGTCAGTGTGTGTGTGAACATGTTTTGTGGTGATTTGTAAGCGTGGACACGTGTGTGTGTGTGTGTGTGTGTGTGTGTGTGTGTGTGTGTGTGTGTGTGTGTGTGTGTGTGTGTGTGTGTGTGTGTGTATGTTTGCTTGTGTGTGTGGTGTGTGTGCGTGTGTGTGTGTGTGTGTGTGTGTGTGTGTATGTTTGCTTGCTTGCTGTAAATGGGGGTTGCAAAAAGCCTAGCTAATCATTACTGGACAGATTTTCGCTATTAGTGACATTAGCAATGAGTCGTTGCAGTAATTACTAGAGTGTATTCCCACATCCAAACAGAAATCTGATGCCAGGTAGAAGAGCCTCTGATTAGACAGCAGACCAATGTTACAAGTAATTTAGCAGCAGTGATCGGCATTATTAAAATAAAGGAAAGATAGATTTTCTTTAATTACTTTTTCAGAAATCACAGTGTTTCACTGCATTCACATATACAAGGTTTATAGAGAGATTGGTGCAGTTTTTAAACAGCTTGAGACACAAGTGTTTCCGTGGTGATGTGGCTGTGTAATTCTAATTCTTAATTATGGCCTGATTGGTACATTTTGAAATAGATCGTGTTTCAAAGCACAACAGGTCCAGTTGAGGTTAAATCACACAAGTGGTGACACATTTGAGTTTCAGATTTTGACCTTTAATTATAGCTCTTCCTAATATATGTTAAGATATTAATATATATTAATATGATGGTGGTGTGTGTTGAGCAAGTTCTCATTCAAATTAGATTTTCAGTACAAGATTTAGGGTGTTTTTAAAGCTTTTTATCATCATTTTGTGTTAATAATGTAACAGAAGATAACTCATCTGGGATCAGTCTTTCAAGAATGAAAACGTCACCCACCAATACTTTCTTTTTCTCAAGTGCAAAGACATGACATTCTTTTTAAATTCCACAAAAATTAGATGGCATTTTTAAAGTCAAGTGGATGGTTTTAGCGAGCATTGGGATGGCTGAACAGGTGACTGCTCTGTTTGTCGCCCCCTTTTGTTCGGAGCGGAAGGGAGAGCTCTCTAATGAGAGGAGGCCTGTGGCTCACCATCTGCCCACTGGGCCGGGGATTGCCAGAGACACTTGCCAGGTAGAAAAGATGGAAATAAGCTTTTTGGTGCTCCTGATCTCATGTTATGTTGATGATCTGCCAAGTGAAGTGTATCTATTGTCACTGAATGTGCTGTTGTGATTTCAGAAATGAAGTGGATGCTGATTTTAAAACCATAAAAATGCACAAATGCATGTAGCATTATTTATTTATTAACAATTGTAGGGAGGGAGTGAGACACACAATCCTGAAGTCACCTTTTATGGTTTCTGACATATTTTTAAAGATACAACTAAAACAGAATCAGAGTTTCCTTAAAAGACTAAAATAAAATAAAAGGGAATTGCAACAGCAGTAGGAGAAACTACACAGAGGAGTGGTAAAGATGAAAACACCCTAAATTAATTCATACATTATGTGCAATAACAATACAAAACTTTATTCACATTAGATACACGGCAAAATATCAACTGTAAGAGGCAAGCAGTATTGGCATAATCCTCTTTGATAACCTCAAAGTACGCTTTGAATCTCTTATTCATGCCAGCACTCCCTGCAGTACCTTGGACAGACTGGGTGACTGGATATTGGCATATCTCTCTCTGTGTGTGTGTGTGTGTGTGTGTGTGTGTGTGTGTGTGTGTGTGTGTGTGTGTGTGTGTGTGTGTGTGTGTGTGTGTGTGTGTGTGTGTGTGTGTGTGTGTGTGTGTGGTGGGAGGGGGAGCAGTCATGTTTTAAGACCATCTGCTCCTCTGAGTATTTTAGTGGGGGCCTTAGCTTGTGGTGGACCAACGCGCGTCACAGGCAAACAGCAAAGCGCAAGCTGTGAGCGGGCCTGTTCCGGAAAAATTCCTCCAGTTTCTGCCTTGCACAATGGGCAGTGTTCTGCATACAACGTTCCCATTCTTTCCCACCCTATCCAAGAGCCACGGCGAAGCTCCTGCACACGGATTGCAGACAATATTCACAATGAAAATGTTCTTCTTGGCACAGTCGATTGTTTGTGTGAGCCTCTTAGCTTGTGTGAGCAATTTCAATAATGTAAAGTGACTCATAAAAGGTGCCATGGCCTGATTTAGCCAAGCTGATTGTTCAGATAGCATCTGTATCCCTGAAGCGTGCTGTGGAATAAGTGATTATCTTGAGGTTTGATTACCTTGGTAGAGGAGAGTCTGCACAAAGCAGCAAGGATATCAGATCTTCAGGTCGAAACTAAACCAGGCATTGTCTGTTTATACTTCTTCAACATGCTATCACTTGTAGTTTCTTTGGTCCTTTTTGCCCCTTTCTTTGAGACAGAAAAAAACATGACATGATTCTGAACAACTGGACAGTCACTCCTTCTGCTTTGGAATGTATTGAATACATACTGTCCTCACAATGACTATAGTCCCAGCAGGACAATGAAGAAGACTGAGCTTACAAACAGCATATAGGGGATGCAGAGGAAGGTCACATATCTGTCCGCCCCTCACTGAGGACTGTGTTGGCTCTTCTTATGCTGCATGTGTGTGTAGGGGGTATGGCATGCTGCGTATGCGTTTGTACATGGCTCCAGAGCGTCAGTACGGCATTCTCCTCTTCAGCTCTTCTCCAGACTGTTTACGGAGGGATTCCCTTGAGGTTAACCATGGCTCGGTCGATGCCATCACTTGGCCAGTGGCCTGAAGGCTTTTGGACACAGTGACTCACCATACATGTAACAATGAGAATGGGGAAAAAGTGCCCCACTTGGAAAGACAAGTTGCCTTTGTTTTATGTCAACTACGTGGACCTCTGAGTGGATATATGCTTGTGCTTCCCGCCTACAGACATATTTCAGCAAGGAAAACATTATATCTGCATATGGCTGGACAGATCAGTTTAGCTGCCCTTATTGCATTTCTGAAATTCAAATGAATCCAGACTTGGCTTGAGATTTAAACAATTTTCAGATTTTTAATAGAGCGACTAAGATCTCTTAAGTGATAATTAAACAAATGAACACTCCAACATCAAACTCTGTATCAAACTAATGTAAATATATGATTAACATAACCATATTCATCTCACAAGTTCTATATTCCTCCTACTCTCCGCATGTTGCTCTAAGGCAGCCCTTCTGAAAGTGACATTGAGTCATCATTACTTCACAGAGCAGCATTTGCCCTTATGTCTTTCGCACCTAGCATGAAACAGCTCCACTAATGTCAACAGACTTTGCTTTGACCTCAGACTGAGGTATGATCAAGGCCCAGAGTTCAAGGCATCAAGACACATGGGACATATCAGGGCAATGGTCCATCCAAGTAAAGGAATGCTGAGTGGGCCATAGAGCAGCTCCAGAAATGCCTGAACGCATATTCAGAGCTGCCCACGACACATGTAAACCAGAGCTCACACAGACCCCCTCTTTTCCCCTTCCTCTTGTCTCCTTCCGACATCTCTCTTCAAATCCCTTTTTTATATTTTCTCCCACAGAATCTGAGATCCAAGTTTCAGAGAAAGACGACTAGCTCAGGCAGAGCAAACACAAGGGGAAGACGAAGAAGTCAGGACTGAGAGGGAGCAGGAGCTTGGTGCTGAGGCTGGTATGAGGCAAGTGTTTTGCGTGTGTGTCGCGTGTGTGTATCTAAGTGTGCACACGTATGCTGTGTGCTCTGTGCAAGACGTTTGTCTGCCCCATCAATGAGGCTGTTGTTTGGGTTGGTGGTGGTGTCAGTGGCCCTGCCTGGCCGCCCGGCTCCATTCTCTCCTGCCCTTGCTGATGCCTGAACGACGCTCTTGGCCTTTTGTTGCAGTGCAGATGGTGGAGCTTGACGTAACTTTGGAAAAAAAAGTTAGGATTGTCACAGTTCGGATTGTCACAGTCAACAGATGCGTCATTATAAGACGTCTCAGAATGTGACCTTTTCCAATGTGAGATGTTTATTTTAGAAGAGGCTGTAATTGATATGTTCACAACAGTGTCTTAAATGTGAGAAAGCATAGGTCATAGTGATGAACATACAGGGATGTTTCATCTGAATCTGCAGCTTCCCTCAGATTTGCAGAGCTTTTCAGTGAGGTTATCTATATCGCCTGCATCTTTACTGTTTTGGTTTACCCTCACGGCTCACAAAGCGTTGTTTTCGGACAAATCGGAGAGAAATAAGCTCTTTAAACCTCCTTTAGCGGCACAAAACTGCAGACAGACACAGCCGGAGACTAGATGGAAAAAGCATAGGAGCATTTAGCAGCTGTCGAGCACGAACTATTGGTCGGGTATTGGTCGAGACCAGAAAAGAGCTAAATCAGAGTGAATATTGGACATGTGGCCAGAAACATGATTACAATTGAATGCTAATCGTGTTCAATAACTGCTGGATGTTTAATTAAGCAACCTTTTTCTGATACTTACTTAAAAGCTCAATGTTGTGTCAATGACTCGTTTCCTCTGCTTCCGAGTAGCATAAAAAAAAAACGTTAGGGATTTTATTATTAGAGAAAAGTAGAAGGAAGCATTTTGCGAAGTGAATGTTCTATTAGTGTTCGAAAACATGCCTTCCCATTTTGTGACTGTATGATGCACGATGATGAGCAGCAGGACAGATCAATGGCCTCTTGCAATGTCAGAACAACAGCATTTTTTTCACTCTTCTTGAACAACCAGGCTAATATTGGTCATGGATTCTCCGGAGGATGCTAGGATGTGTTAATCACGAAGCTCTGATACACAATCCACTCTTGGGCCGGCCATCTGCACACACAGGCTGCTGCAACACGAGGCTCGATCCTCTGCTTCTACTTCTGCCTTCTGCATCCACTGAACAAGCTACAGTCGCCATGAACATAACATACATTTGATTTACTTAGAATCTCAAAATGTACAAATGTCTTAAAAACATGAATAATAAAAGTGAATTACTGATAGCATGTTGAAATAGTATATAAACACAATACGCAAAAAATATTTAATAAGCAGTGACTTTACAATACATTAAAGTGGAAAGACATTATTTACAATTGTATTTTCTTTAAATGTTGCACATTTGCTTTTATATCATCTGTTAGATTTAAAATACTCATCACAGCAAAATAAAATGTATGAAGGAAATCTTTAAAATATTGAAACGTGTATAAACTACCAACTTTAAATTCTGCTGTGTGAACAATCTATGTTAATGAATGTCTAAACGTAAACAGGAAACTCCTTTTTTCAACTATGAAAGTGTCATGTCACCAAAGGTAGGACATGACATGAAGATTGATATTCTCCTTATTGTGAATCAATAAGCAGTGCTAGGTTTTTGTCTTCTTAGTTTGACTTATGTAACAAAAGTAAGAAGGCAATGGTGACCGAGAAAAACCCTGGCACACGTACAGCATGACAGACAGAGTTATAATGGTGCCTCAATACAAAATTGTATTTACATGGAGATTACAGAGAACACAATTCCACTATTAAACTGAATGAAAGAGCTCACTAAAGATATCTTCCTGATATACAGAAAATGATGCGTAAACATAAATAAAGCAATCAGTCAATATCTTCTTTAAGTTTGTTTATTGAGCATTATCGCTCTCTAATGGCTATCTGATTACATAAAACTATTTGTGGGGGACAGAGGCTGAAGTCAATACTCGACCCGACCGTTAGTTTTAATGTAGTTGCAAACATTTCCAAAAACCAATTACCAGAACAGGTGTTGAAAAAGTAGTTCTTTATATGGGCCTCTATGTGGCTCCAGAACAGAGCTGACATCTCAGACTATAGAAGGCAAAAGAAAAAGCAGGTCACCATTGAAAAAGAGGTCAATGATCTCAATGGGTTTTCACCTGAATAAATAAAGGTTTTGAATTGAATTGAAAAACAAATGAGACACAAAACAAACTCTACACACAGACTTGTAGTTTCCTCATGTAATATATCTATTGAGCTAAACCATGGCTTGTTGGATTTGGGAACTAAATGCTGCATTGATGCTAATGGATTTATGAGCCTTTTTCTGGTGCTATTCATTTATAAATGCAGTGTCATTTCTTTGTTTGTCATCACTGAATATCGGTCCCTCCTACTTACCCCCTGATTTATTTCTAGCACAGCACAGATAGTTGTATTCTGCTGATGACATGATGTGTGGTGGCTTGAGTTTGTTGTTGTGTCAGAGCTTCGTCAACAGTGAGTGTCATTCATTGGACGGGTTTACGTGTGGCGGCCGTAATGAGTGATGAGAGGGAGCAAGCAGGTGCTGGCTGACGCTGGGTTTGTGTGCTTATGTCACTTACTACGGCTCTGTGGGAGTGAGGGGGCTGTCCGTGATGTCACTGCCTGATGATGCTGATGTCACTCTTCTTTTTTTTTTTTTTACAGAGAAGGAGGCTGTGGAGCTGTCTGGGTGTAAGTGAACACCCTCTAGTGGAGCTGCTGACCAGAGCGCCTGTCTGTTTCTTAGCATCAGCATTTCAGGGTAAACTTAAGCAATAAGTCACAGCAGGGTATTTCTATGAAGCGATGCTAACAAGCTACTATTTTTTGTTATTTAACACGTTTTAAAAGTCTTCACATGTGGACTTTGCAATGTTTTTTCTTTATTGCTTGGACACAAAATACATTCAGTGAACAATTAAAAAAATATGCTTGAGAATGAATTCAGTTTTGATTTTAATAAGCATATATTAACACCTGACAAACTAACTTAATTTACTATAGTGTATTCTATAGCCAGAGTTAAAGGTATAGTTATAAGTATCCAAAGTGTTAAGTTACAATTTCTTACACTAAAACCGCACATGGACAAAGATTAACTCAAAAATAGTTCAAAATAGCTCCTTCAAACAACTGAAATACATTAAGGACCTTCACTAATTATAAAATGGTAATAAGTTCAAACATCGAATTCAAGATGTTAATTTTTTAAATTTTTTTAATTTTACCTTTATTTAACCAGGATAGGTCTCATTGAGATTAAAAATCTCTTTTTCAAGAGAGTCCTGGCCCAAGAATGGTAACAGCACAGTTTCAGACAGTTTTACAGTTACAAACAATTACAAAACACACAATCACAACACAGTCATACACCAAGTTTAGCCAAAGCATTTACAGACACAGCGGCTTGCTTTTAATAGTAACATTCCCATCTCAGTGAAGAGAGTCTGAGGATTATTCGTACATCTAGTATATTATGTGCCCCATTCTGTGCTGATTAATACTAATTTATAATAACAATGTAAGAAATAGGAGTCAACCCTTCAACTCTGACATTATCCGTCTGCTGTTTCTTACCTTTTGTTCGATTTATTGCTGTGACTAAACGAGTGCATTGCATTGTTTTTGTGGATGAATATGACTTTGATTCCCTGCTGCTGTGTTACCAATTAAATATAATGCACGTAGATCAAAACTGATACAGAGCCGTCTGTGGTGAGTTATGAAAATATGAATTTGGAATTGCTTGTTGGAAATTGCTAAATAAAAAAATACTGTTTCATTTTGCAAAGTATCACATGGTGAGGCGAACATCACTTCACTCCAATTTTGGTGATCAGTGATTCAGTAAAAAGACAACATTTCCTCTGTGGGTTGAGCAAATTACACCACTTCCAGCAGTCCAAAAAAACGTATATTGCAAAGGGGTTTTGATGAAGGTTTAGGAACCATGATATAAAACCCAGAAACTAAACTGTTCAATCTCAGAAAACATTTTGAGCAGTTGTGTGATTCTTAGAGGTAGACGAAGCATCTGAGTCACGTAGCAGAACCCATGCTGTTAAGGTTTTCTTTTCTTGATGATGCATTTGCTGTGACTGACAGGACATTATGTGTTTCAGCATCGAGTCGAGACCATGTGGTGTTTGGAGCTACTTTTACCACTGCTGTTGATCATCAACGGTAATACATTCCTGCATCTCTTCCTCATGTGATGGCAGACCTATTCTGATTTTGTACCTCACACTTCACCATTAACTTACACTTCATTACGTTATGCTGTTGATTTGATCCAATAAGCCAAACCTTTGTTAGTGCTACTGCATTTGCTTCAAATAAGCCAAACATTGCTGCATACAGAAATGTGTTTCTTAATTAGTTTTTATTGTTCAAGGTGCAGTTGGAATATGCATGCCATGTTGTCACACCCTGTCTCTGATCTTCTCTCAGATGCCAGGTGCCAGTGGAACGTTTGGGTACCTCGGGACATCTCGGCCATGACAAACTCCTGCGTGGTCATCCCGTGCACATTCATGTATCCGTCCGGTATCAGGCCGTACCGTGGCACTCACGGTATCTGGTACTTCGGCCAGCCCTACCCTCAACTCTTCCCTCCTGTTGTCTTCAAATCACGCACAGACGTTGTGCATGAGAGCTACAAAGGACGGACCAAGCTGCTGGGTGACCTCAACCAGAGGAACTGCACACTGCTCATCAACAACATCGGAGCAGAGCACTCGGGGAAATACTACTTTCGTGCTGACCTCGGGGGAGCCAACATGTACACGTACCCAGACTTCTCTGAGCTCAAAGTTCTGGGTAGGTCAATGAGTGTAATGTACATTAAACTGTAACAACCAGCAGAATAAAATCAGTAATTGCTAAATAAATGATTTTTAAAAGTTTGTCTGTAATTACTTCGAAATATAGCCAAAAATATTATTTGAAAGTAAATGTTTTAAGTAATTATTAGTTTTAATGTTCCTTTTATTATTCTATTTTTTTCTTCATGTTTTCAATACATTTTTTTGTTTATATCATTATTTTCTTCGTACACTTACTGTAGTGTTTTTAAGTTAGTGTCTTTTTCTATAGTTGTATACTATAGTTTTATAGCTATCCTTTGATAAATTGTATCTCTGCATGAAGATATTATGCTACCCTTTTGAATCCCTTTTTACTATTATTAAGAAAAGATACTTCCTGTCCACCAGATCAACCCAACATCGACGTCCCGGAGGAGATTGTCAGCGATGTAAGCCTGGAGCTGACGTGCTACGCTCCCGACAACTGCCCCGAGATGACTCCAGAGATCCAGTGGATGTACATCGACTACCTGCCCGACCCGGAGATCAGCGCTGACTTCCTGGAGGATGGCAACACGGCCGTGCTCTCCAGCACCCTCACCTTCACACCCAGACCCATGCACAACGGGCAGCTCCTGGGCTGCAGGGTCTACTACCCCAACACCACGCTGGTCTATGAGAGGCTCATCTCTCTGGACATCAAGTGTAAGTTTAAAGGCACTTCCCACTTTTAGGCCATAAGTAATAATGATGCTTTTCCAATTTCGAATAATCTCAAAAGGATGCTTTATATACAACTATGGTACATGAAAAGACAAAAAATAATGTTAGTAAACATTGAGAATCACAGTTTAAGGTACACACATAATCATGTTTGTATAACCAAGGTACTGCTGTGCATCTCAATGGATCAAAAGAAAAACCTTGTGCTCGAAACTTTGCACAACGGCATCTCTCCTTTCTCTGTTACTCTAACCCATTCTTTCAGACACTGGGATGTGCATGTCCCTTTCATCATTTTCATTACAAACGAATGCTAGCTTTAAACATGCTACTTAAATTATAAGGTGTCATCTTGCTGTTCAAAGTTCAAACTCACAAGAACCATACAAAGCCACATGAAAGACAAACCCAAAATACAAGAAAAAGGAAAGTAAAGGGGAAGAAAAGCCAATTTATTTCTTGAGTGGCTTCAAGCAAAGCCTCAGAGGTTGTCCAAATATAAATGTACCCTCTTTAGCGTTTAAGTCATGCATGCATTAATCACTGTTATATTTGTGTATATTATATATATATGTAAACCCTGTTTTAAAAAAGGCGGTCATACACATGAGCCCAGGGACATGAAACTCTCTGCTTTCCCTCCCAGACTCTCCGCGCTCTGTGTGGGTGAACGTGTCCTCGGAGGTGATGGAGGGCAGCTCTGTGATGCTGCACTGCGAGGTGGACAGTAACCCTCCTTCAAGGATTTCCTGGATGTTTGGAGACCAGGAGCTGCTGTGGGACACGGCGTCCAACGTCTCCCTCTCCCTGGACGATGTGACGCCTGCACAGGAGGGAATCTACACGTGCTACGGGGACAATGGCTACGGCATCATGAACACTTCACTGTACCTGGCTGTCAATTGTAAGTTTCTGATACAGCAGCTTTGTCCCAATTCCAACCAACATACAATGCATTCTGTATACAGTTAGCATCTAATATGGAATCAGGAATAAGTTACATTACATTTGCATCTGTGAATTTAAATGATACCAATCAGAAACCATGAAGGTATAGTTGGGTCATTCTCCTCACCCTCTCTGAAGGAAAGCAGCTGTAGTGGACCTGAATTCAGCTTCAATAGATTTCAACAACAAAAATAAAAGGTCTCTCAACATTCATAGAAACTTCTCCAATCACATTTATACTGTAGCTGCTGCTGATCTGGACGCTCAGTATTTTCCAAACTACCTTGCCTAATCAATAAATCCATATGCACTGCAAAGCTTCGGAGCCACGAGCCGGCAAGGACAGAACAAAAAAAACGTGTATTGTATAAAAAATGTCAAGCTGTGTCCTAAATACATATAACGTACTAATAGTGTCATAAATCAAAAATATTTATTTTTAAATGTGTGCAAACACAAAACACAGTCAGACTGTGACCTTAGAATACCACTGCCAAATCTACAAAAAAAAGGGTCTTGTTGTGGAACCACAGTGTTCATCAACAGCCAATTAAACAACTGATTGGATTTAGTATGCATAGTGATAGCTTTGAGTATACTTTTTGTTTGTACGCCTGTATGCACTGAACTACATATTAAAAAGCTGCTGATCATTAGCATGTTGTATGAAACAGGGACACAGCAGGAGTGCTTTGACCTTCCTTTTTAACAGCTAGTGTGTAGTGTGTAGTGTGTAGGTTGGATTAGTTGTGTGTTTTGAGAGCCAGAGATCTCTGCCCAAACGTATCATTGAACATTTCCATTCATTAAAATGAATACATATTTTATTCTGAAACAGAGAACCTCACTCTGTTTATTAGCTGTTCGAGATTAAAATGTTTATAGATGATATAACCTTTAAATAACAATATATCAAACTAAAATGTAAAAAACCGATGTAAAAAGGGGTCACTCAACAGAAAAAATATCAGCCATATTGCCGATATTTGCTCTCACTGCTCTTACATCTCAATTTTTGGAAAACAGACAGCAGCTTTTCACATTTTCACAATCACCTATCTGGTAAAAATAGAGCAGCATTAGCAGCTTAAGATCCAGATGTTTCCCTGAGGATTTGGAGAGGGAGAGAGGGCTTCCAGAAACAAGACTCCAAATGAATGATGATGTTGCTCTGTAACTGCCGGATGTGTGTATGTAAGCCACCGCTGAATCACAGATTGCCATATCAACTTGAAAATAACCTGTCCTTCGTTTCCACTGACCCTGAATGGCCAAAGTCATTGCAATACCAAAATGCTGTCTCTTGTTATTAATGAAGGTAGCGTGTTGTAACTATGTGAGGATACAGAGACTGATACAAAATCTGGATAAGGTAAAGAAACAATACAATTTTCTCTTTAAATGTTGCAGACCCTCCCCGCGAGCCTGTGGTAAACGACTCTATGACGATACTTGAGGGGTCCACGCTGGCCTTGCACTGTAGCACCCAGGGCAGCCCGGCCCCCACCCTCACCTGGCTGAAGGACGGGGAGCTGGTGGGCACCATCACCGCCGACGAGCTGTCAGTGCTGGAGATTGTGGAGGTCACCCCCCAGGGAGACGGACAGTACCGCTGCCTGGCCGAGAACGAGCATGGAAGAGCCAGCAGCTCCTTCAACATCACTGTTGAGTGTAAGTGCTTGTCCTGCATTTCACCCAACATGAGTGTGGACATATAGGACAGTAGAATAACACAATTCTGCAGGTCAACAGGATTATATTCTTGGGTGTATAGCCAGCGTCTCAAAAGTTTCTAAACCATTAAAAGTATAATATTCTGCTTCTATGTATTGCAGAATTTCAAAAACATCCTTCTTCCATTAAGAAAATTATATTTATTTATTGTAACAAATTATTACGTTCAGATTCGAAAGGTCACCTATTATGCAGAATCGATTCTGAACGTTTCAGGAACAAAGACCCCCTCTCTTTTTGTCCTTATCCATTAATGTAAAAACCTGTCTGAAAATGAGCTGATCAGATTTTGGCCACTTTATGATGTCCTAACGTTTTTGGCTTGTGTCATTAGCAAATAACCAACCAAGGTAACACCCGCCCATCTTATCACCTGCATCTCCTCCTAGAGCACCATTTTGTTTTTTTTAACCAAATGTCTCTCAGAGGGGCGTGGGGAGGGGCTCCTTATTTTCATCTAAAGTAAAAGACACAGAATCAGCACTTTTGAAAGAGGGCTGAAACAGAGGGGATTATGGCATGGCTACAATTGGTATTTCGAACCAAACACTTCAGAGACATGTTTTTTATATATCTGAGACCTATAATATATTGATGAAAAACAGTATCATAGGGGACCTTTAAATAGGAAAAAATGACCATAAGCAAAAAGTTTAGTTTGACGTGTACATATATCCACATTCAATGGTGTTATTGTAGCTCTTTCTGCCTCCTTCACTAGATGCCCCTGTCCTTCTGGAGGAGTCAAAGTGCACCGTGGTGAGGGAGGGTGTCCAGTGTGTGTGCATTGCCACAGGAAACCCTGAACCCACCATTGAGTTCTACCTGCCCGATGTGAATGTCACCATCAACGAAACAGACGGCCGGTACAACTTCTACACACACACTGACGGACACACCTCTACGGGAATGATCAAGCTGCGGGAGAAAGGCGAGCGGGTAGACAACGGAGGCCCAGCCGTCAACGTCCACTGCAGCTTCTTCAACACGTACGGAAGAGAGAGCGTACAACTGGAGCTGCAGCAGGAGAGTGAGTCGGGACCAACTATGCACCACATCTGAGTATTTACTCGCACGGACGCTTGATACAATTTGAATGAGAATGTCTTATTTCTGCCAATTTTTCTTTACTGTTAGCTTCAGTGTTGATATGGAAATGAAAAACTTAGGTCACAGGCTCCTCCAACAGTGCAACATGAATATATACAGGACATAGAACAAATACAACTGATAAATTAGTGCAAGAGAATCAGTTTTTCTTATTCCTATTTGTCTGAATTCCTATTTGTCTTAATCCTGCATTCAAATGCTGAAAGTTCAGTACAATTCTAGTTTTTCTTACTGTCAACAACAGCAAATTGTTTTTATTGGCAATTGTTGTGTGTGCAGCCAAGCCTGATATATTCCTCTGTGCTATAGAGCTCCATTGTTGTCCAAAAACACATAAATCAGCTCGACCGTTTTAATGTGACATGGTCCTTTTCTACCATGAACATGGGCCCTGTAGTTTATTTTGAGCTGAGCCCTCTCCTGCAGCTGTAAATTAGATAATTGTTTATTGATCTGCAGCAGAAAATACTTCTCAACAAAACCTTTTTCCTCCAGCTTGAGTAATGTTTGCTAAAACCACCAGCCGCTGTAATGCCCGGCTGTTTTAGGATTGTTTAAAATTTGTTTGAAGTTTGCTTTCACATGTACGTCTCAAGTAGGAATGGTTGTATTTTGGTCTGCGAGTATTTAGATATCAACAAAAAGGCCTTGAAACCATATTCACAAATTGGCCTTATGCACTCGAAGAGAAGAGTGATTGTTCTCTCTTTAACAGATGCAAATGCCTGCTTTTGCCCTCTGACCTCTGCATAGTGCGATCAATAACAATTCTGTTCTTTGTTTTCAGAAAAGTACATGATGGCAGTTATAGTTGGCACTATTGGAGGAGTGGCCGTCATAGCCTTCATCATTGCAGCAGTGAGATACGTTGGCCACAACAACAAGAAGTGAGTATACATGATAAATAATCGAGAGGCCGATGCGAGGCAGAAGTAGCCCTTTTTCCTCACTAAGCATTCTCTGAAATCCAAGGAAACACTTAAGCCCAGTCATCCATTCTAAAACACATTGATGCATATTGAATATGAGTGATTGTGGGATTGATGTGGACGTGAGAACCATTTCTCAAAAGCAATTTAGCTGTTTATTTACCAAGAGAAGAATCCCTTGGAGATCCGCATTGGCCGCCTTGTGGAGTCGGTTAGCAAGCTGGACTAACTTATATTTTGCAGACTCAAATCCCTGCCCTGACACTGCTTCTGAATCCTTGACCTGCTACGCTAAACAAAATCCAAGTAGCTCTGTTAACCAAGAACTTTATTTAAGCCTCAAGGCATATTTGGACCCTCAAATTGACAAGCTTCCTCTGACAAATCACCCTTCAAGTGGGTGTGAGCTCAGCGACTAAACCCATAAAATAACCACGTCACTCACCCACAGACCTCCAGCTTAACCTTACATAGCTTGTTGTTTTAAAATGGATGCCCAGGCTTGGCGTGTCGCCCTGCGTTAGTGGCAGTCGAGACCGAGTCTGACTATGTGACTCCGTCCCCCAGAGAGAATGGCACCCCTAGGCAGGACGTGGTCCTGGAGAACCCAGCTTTGTACTACAGCGCAGTCAAGAAGGACAAACAAAATCTGAGGAAGAAAGTGGTGAGACATGCTGATGTCAATTATTATTATGATGGAGGATGGGTTGGATGACCATTCTCAAACTGTTTAGGGTTAAACATTGTATGTAATCCAGCAAGTTGTATATATGAGACCCCATTTTGACTTCTGAAAATAAGGTAATAAAAGGAGTCCTTCCCACTGGCATTCCAGTACCTCCAACCATTACCTTTCCGAACACTGTTTTCTCTTGCTTTCATCGCTTCTATGCGTTTTTCTGTCTGTTTTTCTCTCCCCTAACTTGCACAGCTTAAGACAGAGCTGTTGGGCTCAAAGTTTAACTCCATTCTAGAGGAAACTACGGTAAGGTTCCTAAACAGATCCCCATTAAAAACACAAGCCTCAGTGACAGATACATCTCCTCGCATATCAGCTTTTGTGTTCTGTACACTGCCGTTTGTTTCTGAATCTGCCTGCTGCATGGCTGCCTCATTGCTAAAACAAATTTGCCAGACTAACAAGAAACATCTCAGTCTCCTTGTCAATTGTGGACCAGTAACCACCCAGTAACCACTAACACATTTTGGTAGTGTTGTCCGTCGCGCTCTTCTGTCATTTGCGGTGTCACCGGCACCCTGCCCGAGTTTTGTGTCGCTGATCGATCCTTCTGTCTGCAGGGAGAAGACGGGGATTATCAACCTGTGGGCTCTTTGGCAGGACTGGAGAGGCAAGAGTTGAATTACGCTGCTCTGGAGTTTATCGGGGCCAGGTCCAGGGAAGGGGCCTCAGGGAGGGGGGATGATGACAGCAACTACACGGAAATCAAAGCCAAATGAAACGCGATCCTTCCCTGATCCTTCGGCTAAGCGAGACGCAGTGGCAGCCCCAATAAACTGTTAAATAACCCCCCGTGGTCAACTGGATTTCACCCTGCATATGATGGCTCCTTGTTTCACATTTCTTCAGATCTGTCACCCCTAAAGTACCACTAGATGCCACTACTCCCCCCTCATGCTGTCCCTCCTCCATTGGACCCCCCCCTTCACATGCCTCATTCGGGAATACTGGTACTTTGGGTTGAAGCATTTCCCACTGGACAATGAAAACAAATTACTTACAGTTCTGGCCTCAGTTGTTGTTCATGGGCTTTTAAACATGCAGTGTTAGACAGCAGCTTTGCTTTGGTTGCTTTCTTCATGTTCTTCATTGTGCTTTTTAAACAAAAGACATCTGAGTGCTTGCATCTGTCCCACTACCTGTCTCTTATATCTGTCACTGTGTCTGCTGCCAGTTGAAGCATCAGGGCAAGGAGTAACGTTGCTTTTTGTTCTCTTATATTTATGTGTGTCTATCAGCAGAGAGCAAACCTCTCTTCCCTCTTTCCTTTGGTTAAATTACATCCTAAGTAGATAACAGCCTGAGGCGAGAGATGGAAACGCATCTCTACATCTTGTTTCTACATAAGTGTATTTAATGTGTGTGCCTCTCATAATAAATGCATCAAAAGTCACCATCACTTTTGACAATAATTGAAGAGGTTTTGTAAATTCGAATGGTTCACTTTCCAGTTCTGAGAAATGCCACAGCTTTTTCCCCAGCCTTATTTTTTAGTAAACTGTAGGATTGTTGATGTTTTGGGGGATTTTCCTGCACTGTGGCCAATGAAAGACTTATTTTTCGTCTGTAACTTGTTCTCCCTAAAGCACAAAATATTTGAGCGCAAGTGGCCAAAGTGTTATCTCTTTTAGACAATGTGTGTGGGTATGCGTGTGTGTGTTCAAATCGTGCTCAAAGCTCATAGGACACTGATCATTGATGACTGGGGTCTTTGGGAGGTTTTTAGCATTGCTTCACTTGAGAGGGTTGCATCAAATATTTGAATGACACAGATGATTTGCCAGCTGTTTATGCTATTCAAAGGCATTTGATGAACCTGTGATGTAATATCAAAGCCTACTAATAGTCTAACTTTATAATGATGGTATCAATAATATATATTAATAAGATGTATAGCTAGAGAATGGAAGCCAGTATGTACAGTAAATACCCTGCATGACTGTCCTTCTTGCAGGCATTAAGTTATTAAATGATGGATAAAAGCCAGTTTGAAAAGTAAAAATACTCCTATCACACATCACTCACATGCTTTTGACTGAACATTGTCTTAATAAATACTATCAAGCTCTAACTAGTGTGCACTATAGTCAAATCAGAGGCTGCGTTTACATGCAGGAAGTGACCTTGTTATTGACCGGGATTGAGGATCAATTTAAAGTACAATAGCTGCTGTATTTAATAAATTGTTTCTTTAAACCTTAAAAGGAAACTCCAGATCAATCAAATTAAAGCAGCAGAGGCCGATATAGCTTTGTATTTCATAGAATAGTATTTCATAGGATTGGGTCAAGTTCCAAACCAAATGCATCCTACATTACCCACAATGCACCAACATGTTTTATTTAGATCCATCCTGCCTGTTAAATGTCTTTCAAACTCCATACGTCTAGTTTGTAACACTGTTTTTTTTCAGACTTTTCAAAAGTTTATCAGTTCAGCATCACATGATGACATTACATTTTTGCTGAATTGCACTGCCGTCTGCCGATGATATAAATACATTTCTTGTGAATCCGATAGTCGGTGTAGTAAAGAGAATGAAGTCACCAAAGTCCTTTTCCCCGTCTTCACTTTGTCTGTTTCTCACAAAAGTGCAACAAAATTACTCAACACAAATGACACTCTAACTTGGTCACTGCCTTTTTACGTAAAACAATTAGTAAAAATGAAATTAATACCTACAGTGTATTGTATGGTGTATGCTTTAAAAATGTGTGTCCAGATATACAATTTCATCAACTGAATCAGTCATGTAAACATTTATGATGTCAGTTTTTTCTGCAAGAAAAGGATAAAATACCGAAGTAATGACCATAGTTTTAATTTCCAAAATCACCTGCTACAGTGTGGAACCTGTCCCCTGATTGTTTTCCTCCTTAAAATACATTACACTGTTTGTACTGATGTGGATTGAAGGGGAACGTAAAATCCAGCTAGAGATGTGCTATGATCTCTTCTTGAAGATTGAAAGTACTTTTGATTCTCATGCTCTGCCTAAGGCTTTATAAATGTATGTTATGAAATATTGCCGCACTGTGGCAGTCTCATTTGTAATGATGGATTTAGTTCATCAAGGCAGCAGCATGTCTCTGTGAGCTGTTTCTAATTGGTTTTACAATCAAAATACAGCCAAGGCCTCTCACTGTGGTAACTGCATAATACTGTTCATAAGCAGCAGGCGGCACTATAAAAACTAAATCACACTACCAGGAGTACTTTAGGTTTGAGCTGTTCACACATAAATATCCTGCTGCAAAAAGTTTGAATACACCATACTGATGAATCCTCAGTCCCTCAATGGCACAGGGCAAACACATATTAGGAAAAATGAATAGAATATTTTTTGTGATATCATGCCCATAATGCTGTGCGACATATCCACCACTAATTTATTACTCTCATAATAGTAACTGCTGTAATAATATTTTGAAATGAATTCCTTGGTCGTATCCTGCATCAAGTCATATTGGTAATGAAACGAAACATGGTGCACACAAATCAGCTAAAGTTGTGTTTGATTTGATTAAAAACTCCAAAATGTAAAAAAGAAATGCAGTTTTCTGTGCATGTAAACAAAGCTTTTGTCTACCACCCATTCTGACTCACATTAGCCTTTATTAAGACATTGTTCTGTTGACTCAAGGATGGATATGCTGGCTAGTATTCATATATTGCCTGTAGCTACAAAGACAATAACCAGTATATCTTGTTGAAAGCTTTTTTTCATTTTATTTATTTGAAAAAGTAAAAAATATGAAATGTGTCTTACCTAATCTTTTGTCACGGTGTGTTGTATAGCAGATTTGTATACCCTATACTTTGTGGTGATCATAATTATCATGATTCTACAAATATGATAATAATAATTCAGGTCAGAGTTTTGAACTGTTACTTAATAACAGTAGGATTTCTGCAATGATGTAGTTTGTTTGCTCTTTTATTTTAAACATATACTTCACGCCTCAAGCAAATCCATATGTCTTCAGTTCTACCCAAACATAAACAAAAATAAAAACAACAACAACTGGAGACAGTTGTCCGTTTTCTCATGCTGTCTTTTTTGTTCTGCTTTTTGAGAATGAGCACCATGGTTACAGGTAACAGGTAACAAAACATCTATATTTGTGTTTAAAATAGCCTTTTGATCTATACATTGTACATCTATACATAAAGTTGTTTCCTAGCTATAACAAAAACACTTTTTGATGTGGTTAAGTGAGGGTGAACTCAGTTTGGGAAAGAGTGCTTGGGATAATAGTAATAGTAATTTGTCAGAGTTATTTCAGTAAATTAATTAGGGGGGAGCAAAGTTGCATTTGTTAAAGCTAACTGGAAACATGTTTAGTTACAGTTTATAATATATTTTGAGAACATGTGTCACATATCAGGGAAGTCACACCCCTGGGTGTTAAAGAGTTTGTTAACTTGTAGCTACAGATTATCTTAATGTGCAACGTCCTGTATTAAGTTATGTGTCAGCGGTGCAGCTTCCCTTTGGTTCACTTCCTCTATGTTTGCTGGACTTTCAGTGTCAAGTTTGTCCTGTGAAGACTGACGGTCTCAAGTATCAAATCGGGATGTTTGTTCTAATCTGTGCAACGCTGCTTTTCTCTGTGAGGGGCATCCATGCAGAAACAGGTACTGTATGCATTTGTACATCATGTTGTTATGCCAAAAGGAAAGATTTGAAAAAATATAATGCCAATAATGTCATGATAAGTGTCCTTTGTTTCATTATATTCCTGACATGCTTCCAAATTACAAGTGTTTTGTTTTTCCACCAGCTCATAAGTAACAAGTCCTTGCAGTATTGATTAACTAACTTCAGATATTCATTTAGTTGGCCTTTTTGTTAAAGCCTATGAAACCAAAATAGTCATATAGCAGCCTTTCTTTACCATTTATTTAATCAGAATGTATTTGATTTCATGATATGTTGTTGAAATTAAAATAACCTATATCCCTGATTTTGTATTAACAGGTGCATCGGTTTGGGGAAGACAATACTGTGAAGCAGGAACATTCTGTATCACTCTTGGTGTAGCAGATATAACAGCAGAGGCTGGACTCTGTGTTGTGATACCGTGTTCTTTCTCTACTCCTGCAGCCTTTAAACCCAAACATATAGTTTGGTACAAATGTAAAACGTCCAATCAAAGATGTGGCGATTCTGACATGATTTTCCACACCAACAAGCACAGCACCAAGGTTCAGTCTTTGTTCAAGGGACGGGTTTCACTGTTGCAGCCGGATGTGAGTCAGGGGAACTGCAGCATCTTCATCAACGACCTCACTGAGTCAGACTCTGGAGCATATCAGCTCAGAGTTAATGGTTTACTGGATGGGATCTCGGATGGATTTACATACTCTGAAAGAGCAGTTCTCTCTGTGAAAGGTATGGAGAGCTACAACAAATATTAACAGTCAAAATGTTCATTTTTGTTTTGNCCACTTTAGAAACTGCTCGATTATGGCAAAAATCATAATCTCGATTATTTGGGTCGATAATTGATATCACGTTTATTAAAAACGATTATCCATTCACTAAAAAAAATGTGAACAGTATGTTTTTAACAGTTGATTACCCTGAACTTTAAGTATAATTCAACTGAAAAACCAATAATACAAAATAAAAATACATCACCAAGATATCAATTTATTTATTGATAATATATCAATAAATAATATATCAATAAATAGATAATATATCAATAAATCAATAATCATTTTATTTCGATTATGTTGTTTTCATAATCGTTGCAAGCCAAAATCGTAATTGCGATTAAAATCCGATTAATTGAGTAGCCCTACTCCACCTTATCATAAAGCTGGAGCTGGCACACAGTAGTTGAATGAGAGGCGTCTAAACTGCCTCAGTGACCGAAGACACTACAGACTCCTCCTTGATGTCCTTCGATTGAACCACACGGTGAACTGAGGTCACTCCGAAGCTGATTTTAAACCATTTTCTTTTTCAGTCTGTGTCATAGTTTCACTTTGCAACTGGCAATCTGGAGAATTTAAGACAAGTTATGTTTTTGTACTTTTTCTTCTGGTGAGGTAGGTCTAAAGCTTGTTTTAAAGATCTATCTTAAAGTCCTTCATTTTGTCTTTTCATTGTTTTAAGACAATTGCACATAAAAAAAGGCAATATGTCTGTATCCACCTGCCAACTCATCCTCACTACGATTACAAAAGATTAAAACATATTGTTTACCCTAAAGTAGCATTAAGAGTATTCACACAGTTACATGGTGCTGTGACCATGTCTTGAAACCCGAAGACTTGTCAGCGCACCCCCCCACTCCTCCTGACACAGTAGCCATTGTTTCCCAAGGCCTTCTGGGACAGAACAGCTCAGCTCGAGCCTGACACCGCACAACACTGGGAAGTCGATGTGCACAGATAATTGTCTTTTAATCACAACAATCCTCTTTTCTCTGGCCTTGCTCATTTGTTTCTGTCTCTTGTTCGACCTTTTTTGTCTTGGTTGTAACTCTGGTGGCTTTTAGCAAGTTCGACCAGCCCCATCGAGCTTGTGAGCCGAGACTCTGTCATGGAAGCAGAGCTGGAACGAGGAGCAATGGATCCCATACACCTATCAAAAACATCCCAGTACGATTCAAACACACCTCAAACATTGATTTACTGTCTATAACCAAGCCCATTGCTAATTGAATATACGTTTTTTGATAATCAAAGGGGAACAGTGAGTAGATTGACTAACGCACTATAGTTAAGAACAATATCGAAGTACTTGTAGCTTACTTGAGTATATTCATGTCCTGCTACTTTCACTACACTACAACTCAGCAGCAAATATTGTGAGTTTTACTGCACTACATTTAATCTGAGCTTTAGTTACTTAGAAGATTCAGATTTGTAGTACACAATATAGTCAAAGAAAGCATTTTTATAATGTGCTACAACAAATGTACCTTAAGTTAAAGATCTGAGTCATAACATGTATCTGCTCAGGATTTAGGTCCTACTTCCTCTCAACATAACCATTCTATAATAAAAACCAGAAAAACAACATCATCATGTTACAGAGTTAGTTTAGTTGCCAGTCCTATTGTGAATCTGGAAATGTTGAGTATCCCAGAGTTTTATGTTAGAAACGTAAAGTACTGGGGCCGTATTCACAAAGGATTTTAGGGCTAAAAGTAGCTCCTAACTGGCGAATTTAGGAGAAACTCCTAAGCATAATGGGCGTGTCAGTCTTAAATTTAGGACTCCTAATTTTATTCACAAAGAGCAATTCACAAAGTATTTTAGGCCTAAAAGTAGCACCTAAGTCTGGGAGAGCTTAAAAGTCCTCGAGAGGACTCCTAACTCAGTAAGACCTATTCACAAAGAATCTGAAAATGGCTGCGAGACGAAATGTTTTGGAGACAATGGAAGACTGTGAATTGATCAAGAGATATAGGCTAAATCGTGAGGGTATCAAACTTGTTGTGGAATTAGTGCGGGATGCAATAACATCCCCGACTAACAGGAATAACCCGATTAGTCCGGAAATAAAATGTTTGGCAACACTACGATATTTAGCAACAGGGAAAATGCAACTTTGCAATGCCGACGATTTAGGAATATCGCAACCATCAGTCAGCTGTGCCATAAACCAAACCATCAACGCGCTCTCTAGACCACATATCATCCAACAGTTTATCCGGTTTCCTTTGGACAATCAACAACTACACAGGATCAAAGCCAACTTCATGGCAATGCAGGTATGCCCGGTGTGGTCGGTGCTATTGACGGGACGCACATAAAAATAATTGCGCCATCAAAAGATGAGGACGTGTTCGTCAATAGAAAGAAAGTACATTCCATCAACACGCAGATTGTTTTCATTCATCATGATAGGGGGCTTAACGGCGGTATGGGCTGTTATTGAAAGTGTTTAAGTGCTGGAATATGCTCATTGGATAATAGTTTGCAGGGTGCTTTTAATTGCCTCCTGATTTAATGCAATTTACGTATTTTTATTGTTTGCTCTCTCTCTTTAACGTGCATATACAACGTCATTATCGTGGTCTGCACAAACTTGTCATCATGCGTGTATTCTGCTAACTGCACTGTCCATAACTATTAGATAGGAATACATTTCTAGCCTAGGCTATTTCCTTGTTTTTCGGTGATTTAGTGGGCTCGTTTTTGGGATGTTGCGGATGAGTTTCACCGAGACCGCCTGCTCTGAACAACCAATCACCGTACTGACCGCTTCTAAACTCAAGCACGAGAATCGACGTAATCCATAGCAACGGCGCGTCACTCTTAGTTCACTCTTAGTGATTTATCCTTAGTATGAGTAGGTCTCAGCGGCTTTGTGAATAACTTTTAAGAAAAAACTCCTACGTAAAATGTTTTAGCGCGAGTTAGGAGCACTCCTAGCGGTAAGATAAAATGCTTTGTGAATACGGCCCCTGATGTTTACATGTTCCTGTGAACTAACTTCATGTGGTTGTCCATTAAGAACAAAGAAGTGCAACCTCCATAAGTGGTTCAACAAAAACTTCAACATGAGAGAAGGTGGTTACCATCATGTCTCCCACCAATGGGTCCGTCTGGTCTTTTCCACAATTGTGTGTTCTTTAATAACTTGAGAACATGATCCGACTATTATTAAAAGCCCTGGACACCCATAGGTAAAACAGAATGTGCTTTTAATTGTTTTGGCTGATTAAACCTCAGAGCTACGGATTGGACTTGATTGATATTTCTTTCACTCTCAGTTTGGATTTGATGTGAAGGTGAGGGCTAAATGACACCTTCATATTAGTACATAGTCCTATGACATCATGTAAAACGTCCTCTTTCTCCGTAAGCTTTCTTTAAATCTGGTTGAATAACATCATGATCAAAAACACCTATGTTTGTGTACAGGGCCTTTGAAATCACAATACGGTTTGAATTGAATGTCAAGCAGCTTAACACAGGGCTGTTTAGTTTATGTGTGAGATTCATGTTTTTTCAAGGGGGACAATGATGATTTACTAGCTTCTCTAACCTTAAAAAATCATGTTTTAAACACAAAGCAGCTGAGTTAAAAGCGAAATGTATATATAACTATACTTTAGTCACTTTTTGGCTGTGGTGGAAGACATATTGAAGTATTTTACCAGGTGAAAGTAGTAATACAGTCAAAGTACTCCTTTTAAAAGATGGCTAACTTCTGAAAAAGAGATATATATTCTACGATAATAATTAGTATTTAAGGCAGAAGGAGAAGGGTTTGTTGGTTTTGTTTGTAAACACAATGGTGTGAAGGTTAAGGTTCTTGCCAGCAGGTGAAAGTCAACCCCAGATTAAACCTTTCCCTGCTTCCTTGTGCCTCACTATATTCAAATGTTTTATTATCATGTCCACCATTTTCATATCTTCAAATGAAATGTGCACCTATGATCTGGCACCTGGTGGCTGCTCCTTTTTTTTTTATATAGAGGTTGGTGCTAATAAAAATCCAGTTTTACATTTGTTTTTAAGGAAAACCCTACTCAATGTACCTTAAATGTGGACATCACTTTGCTCTTGCAGCTGGTAAAGATGAAACTGATCCCAGTTCAGCTTTTCTACTGCTGTGTTACTCCAATATATCATCAGTTATTTGTAATCTTTTTTGCTATTTTACGAGAAACCACACACACCAGAGTCTACACAGTTTAAACATACAAACACACTTACATGCGTGTACAGTATGATGGTGAAGACATGGTAGGTGGTGTGTAGGGGAGGGAGGGTGTGTGTGGGCGGGTGAGGGGGCTGTGCTGGACAGAGACGGGTGACAGAAGAACCCTACTGAGAATAGATCCATTGTCCCTCTGTCCACTCTACTGGACACAAGCAGTGGACGGCTGCCATTTACAAAACTGCCTGGAAAATTGCATGTTGTTGTTTTTTTTTTAAATGGCTCCACCTCGTAGTTTTTAAGCTTAATCGTTTTACACTTTGGTGTTTTATTGATAATGCAGAACACAAATGGAAACAAATTATTAACAGCAGGATTCAAATCTATTGCGGTTTGAATGACAATTCCCATGTTGCTCAGGTGTTTAGTTTTTATTACATTTACTGAAAAAAGAGAAACAATTTAATTAAAAGTCGAGGTCACAAGTTACATTTAAATTGGAACATTTCCCAAAATCAATTTAGGGGGACTATTCCAATATTTAATTTGAGATTCAATAAAACATCAACCCTGTCATCCATTTCCTTCCAACTAGAAAGTTATACTATATACACTTATTTGGTGCTAATGACAAATACAAGTTGTTAGAAAATCTGTTTTTCTTATTACCCGTTTGCCCAAAGGTTTTGGGAAATCATTTTAAATGTACCATCTCAATGAGGGATTATTGAACCAATTCTGAATTACATATCCACAGCCCTGACATGCTGCTATTCCTGGGCTACATGGGACTTGTATTCCCAAAGGTCAAACTAATCTCATACTGTATATATGCTATTTGGCCTAAATTGCCATACTTCTCTCCAACTGCTTAAACTTGGCATGTTTTGTTAGGCAGGTTGTTTTTATTTATTATCAAAAACATTTTTTTATAATTTCTCCAGGTACAGGGTTAGAGATTGTAGACAGCCATTTTGTAGAAACGAGACAAAATCTATCACTATTTGTCTTGAAAAGTTGTCTCTGTACTTTAATGTTACTTTATCAGTATTTGTCAAAGGACACAAAATGTAGAATTGAGCCAGGCACCCGAGTACTCTAAAATAATAAGAACCATGTATTTCCACAAGATGACAGTTTAAGTGGCTCTGAAGAGAAAAAATTAAGTTTATTGCGTGATCATTTCTCGTGGCAAGAATTATGAATAAAATAAAACATGATAATTGCCAGTTTTACTTCTCTCCAGACAATACATAATCAAACAGATAGCCTTTTACTTCTTTCCTGTGTAACACTATAATCCATTAAAACGTGTGCGAGCATCAAGTGTAGATACAGTACTAATAGGATTTGGTGGGGCAGCTATAATAATCTCTTCATAAACATCAAACAGCTGTGAGATGTTTGCCCCTTTAGAGATTCCACAAAATAATCATATTATTCGACACAGACATTATTTTTGAAAAGAAATTATTTCAAAGTGAGAACAAATCAAACCCAGAAGAGAAAATAAAAACTAAGAGTTAAAGATGAAGCAAAACCCAGCAACATGTTAAGGATCTGCTCATAAGGAAATGTAAAAGTAATGAATACTAATGTTGGATGAGAGAGCAGCAGAGCTCTTACCTTATCAGCTGTGGAGCTCAGAGTCGCCTCCTCTTCTTCAGCATTTGCTTTCTCTGCTGCTCTCCCTCCTCCCTCATCTTCCTCTCTCTCCGTCAGCAGATTGGGTCTTTGGCATCAAAACCTGTGAAAAGGGGGGTGGGGCAGCTTCAGGATGTAGATTCACACATTATTTATTATTTCAATCAAGTATAATTCTGCTTTTTGCAACTTTAGTCTTTTTGTGACCATCCATTGTAGATTTCAAGTACTTGCTGAGATCTGAGAAACATCAATATAGTCTGTAGCAACGGGAACAGACCCAAGATCAGTCAGACAGGTAAATATCATCTAAACCAGGGGTGTCAAACTCAATTTCATCGCGGGCCACATCAGCATTATGGTTGCACTCAAAGGGCCGGTTGTAACTTTAAGACTATATAAAAATACATATATAAATATATCATATATATAAAATAATGTATTATATTACATGATTGCCTCTGCATTGGATTATTATCGGATAGGGTCAATAATAACTTCATGATTAACTGACTGAAAGCTGAAGTCTCTATAGTGAGAATGTCACAAAATGATTTAAAAAGAAAAGCCAAATTCTGGAAAAAAAGTCACAATCAAAAAAAATAAGTGACATTTTGAAGAAAAAAAGTCAAATTCTGAGAAAATAGTCAAATTTGAGATGCATTGTGCTCCATGTAGGGGCAACGTGCCTCTGTAAATCGGCATGTAACCGTATAACAAACATATATTCTTTACAAGCTCTTGTGGGGCCACGCCGGATTTGGCCCACGGGCCTTGAGTTTGACCCCCCTGATCTAAACCATTACATTTCGAGGTAAAACAAAAAAGAGCACAGCCTAAAATGTTATTACTGCATTACAATATCCATCTATAATAAGTCAAAGTTGAACCAGATGGTCTATAAAAAGGGATGGAAATGAAATACGTTAAAATTACTAGTTAACTTTGAAAAACATGTACCGTAATCAGTAACTTAATCTGAGTATCAAAATATAAAAGTAATGACCTCAATATCAAATATGCAAATAAACAAAAGAGGAAATAAAAACAATGAGGTGTTTTTTACTCAAGTGTAAGACAACAGACCAATGTAACCTTAAAAGAAGAAACCAATATATTTAGTATCAAAAAAGGGTCCTCTGAAAGGAGATTCTATTAATAAGAAAACCCATCTTCCTATAAATGGTATATGATTCGGATGAAACCATAAGTGGAGGTTGGGGTGGTGGAGGAAGCGTAAAGCACGTTAAACTGTCATGCATCCATCAGTGTCAATTTCCTCCCGTTAAAGACCTGCAATTGTGTTTTTATTAACCATAACGATCATTCAAATAAATGTCACAATACAAAAGTTACCAAGCAAACATAATGTTGAAGGTGATAATTATAAAAACATTGTTATTGAACGTAGTATGGGGTTTCAGAGAATTATCCGATATTGATATTCTCGTCTGGAGGTAATGGTGTGACAAAATCCACTCGATTCACTGGTGGAACTGTCCATAAACACCCTGAGCTGTTTCCTCTCCAGAAGGAGTCTCACATTAGCTCCTTTGGTTACATCAGGTGTGGGTCTGATGTGGGTGTGATGTGAATATTCTGCTGACAGTGTTCAGCTTAACTAATGCAATATCAGCTCACACACACAAACAAATCTGGTCCTCGGGTTTTGGAAAATCTCTGGTGGGCTGAGTTGACAAAATATGAAAAATAGCTTCAAAATCCCTCATTTTATAGTGGATACAAAAACATATTTATATAAAGAATTATTTAAAAATATTTATAAATTCATGAAATAACAATATTGACAAGAATTGCCAGAGAAAGAAGATGATATATTATTAATTCTTTTTAAATGACATTCAAAAATGTAGTAGGTCAGTGTCCCTTTACCTTTTCAGATATTTGCTATATATAATATATCAGACAATATTGACTCATCACAGATCGATAAATGTGCATTATGGCAACTCATGAGTTAATAAGTTGTGGTAAAGCATTGGGTCTATTTTTCAAATTAATACATTTCATAAACGTATATGAGACAATTTGTTTTGCTCTACAGTGGACATTTATACACTTTAGTTTGTGCTTTAATATAAAATGATAGCTAAGTGTTGGTTAATGACATCATTTTTATTTTTGCAGCTATTCAAATTAGAGGTCACTGCACGTACAAAACGATACATAACAAATGTAGCAGATATAAATATAAAAACGTAAGAGTATGTAACGGTACTGCTAGAGAGGAGGTCTTTGAATACTCATGATTGCAAATGTGGTCGCGTTATAAGATTACTATCATCTGTTATATTGCTTAATAATGTACTTTGCTGTCTATTTTTAGTTTGTTTTAAAATGGTGTAAAACAAAGCACTGAAGGGATATTTTATATTATGTTAAAGGTGGGGTAGGTAAGTTTGAGAAACCGGCTCGAGATACACTTTTTGTTATATTCCATGGAATGCTCTTAACATCCCGATAGCAATGAATATCTGAAGTGCTTTGACACAAAATACATAAAATAATTTCATCTGTGGAAGCCGTAGCGCTGTAAAATGAGGGCGCTGGATAAGTTTGTGCACAGATGGAAGGCTGACAGGCAGGTAGGCCATCCAGTTATTGGATTGGTCGTGCTTTTTACAGCGCTACGGCTTCCACAGATGAAATTATTTTATGTATTTTGTGTCAAAGCACTTCAGATATTCATTGCTATCGGGATGTTAAGAGCATTCCATGNTTGGTTCGTTACTGGCTCCAGCAGTGCTGGCGGCGGGCTGCCCGACGCGCCCCGCTTCACCATCAGAGTGCCTAGCAGAAGGAAAGGTGGATTGAGGACAGGCAAGCAAGTAAGGCAGCAATTAATACTTTTGCTTTAGGAGCGATGAAAGCCCTCTCGTGCTGTCGTTTGAGGGCGCGAACCTCTCCATGCGTCACTGCCTTGCGCCCGTACCAGGTAACCCTCCTCTATTACGCTGCGTACATTAAAATTGGGGTTGACAGAATGAAAGAGCCTTTGTGAAAGACGATGCGAGTGTTGTTAGTGAAGTAGATGAAATCATCATAAAATGCTAAATTCCCGTGCCTACTTCACAATTTGGTCCTAGATTATTGCATTAACTCAGTGCGTGAATGAATTAAAACAGGAAGCATTGAAATGTACCTACGGGGCGAAATGGATGGGAGAGAGTTTTTTCGATTTAAATGAGCAGAACGTACCGATCCAAATGCCAGATGCTGACAATCATGCGCTTACTCTCGGGGGTGAAGGTGGCCGCAGAGATTCAGAGGGCGTAGATTGTGACGTCAACACGGTCCCCGCCTCATGGCCTGTCAGGGTTGCTTATACAGGTGCTTGGCGTACGGTCACCTTCGGAAGCCACAGCTAAAACATGTCCACATGTGATTACACAAATATTCTACTTTTTCTTACTAAATTTTTTACTATTTTGTTATAGCCAAATGTGGTATTGTTGGGAGAGGATGCTTAGCTGTGTAATCAGGCATTATGAGGACAATGATTGTTTAATTAATATCTGCCTAGCTCCAACTCTAAGGCACTAAGTTAGCTAGAAAGAATTATTTCAATTAGCATACAGACAACTACACTGAAAACACTGAAGCATTGGACTTTAATTAAATGTATTATTAACATATTTCACATAACTTAGTTTAGAGTTAGTTGAAGCCGAATAATCTTACATGTTGAATTGGTTCAATTGTAATATTATTGCTTTTCAACAAACCCTAATCTATGTTGTTGTATAAATGTGTTGACATATATAATCATGCTTATATAAATCTTAAGTCAATTGCTTCAGTGTTTTTCAGTGTCTAAAGTTTCTCTCAAAATCTTTTTTGTCAGAACATAAAGTAATATTAGATGAAACATCACGCTGCGTGTTTCTTGCTGAAGTCGAAGGCCACATTTGAATCGCCCTATCTCTTTTATGTGCTAATCTTTATTTGGTATGCTACATGGGACACCAGAGCCGGCCCGGACCCATTTAAGCCGACATAAGCTCGGTCCTGGTCAGGTGTCCCCTGCAGCCACTAGTCCTTCCCCTCTCCCCCCTCCTAGTCTCTCCTCATAAAAATATATATATATATTATAATGATATATATAAAAAAAATGTGTTTTAATATATATTGAAAATATAATAAATATAAATTAATATAAATCCCATGCACACCGTCGCCTGGGTATGTGTGATTTAATGTGTAATATTGCCTATGTATATTGTTTTCCCTACTCTCAAAACCTTAGTGATTATATTGTTGTCCATCTATATTATCTAGTGGTGCAATATATATATGTTATATGTCAGCTCCACCTTTGCAAAGTCTTTCCCACTAAAAAGATGAGAGAGGCCTGTAATTTTCATCCCTAGTTTTATACCTCAACCAGAAATCTTTGGAGGGAGTTGAAATTCCGTTGTTTTTGCCCCAGCGACAGCCCCAAAACATCATATATATATATATGCTCTTAAGTGTATGAGATTCTGCAATGGAGGAATGGTTCTTCAATAATTCCCTTCTCAGCAACAGTGTGTGATAACTCGTGAAGACTTATCTAGATATTGGTCTCTCGTTCATTGTCCAACAATAGTGTTATATAACAAAGTATTGAGGCAGCGAACTTTTTTGTCTGACAAATACTTATTTTCACAATAATTTTTACGGACAATTCTTTAAAAAATCAAGACAATGTGATTTTCTATTTTTTTCTTTCTTCATTTTGTCTTCAAGTTGAGTTATACCTAGTATGATATATATACTCAGGTCCCTCCTCTCATCTTTTAAGTGGTGATGAATATCTTGCTCCCACAATGGTGGCTGACTAAATACTTTTTTTGGCCCCACTGCTTAAATCACTCCCCACTCATGTTTTTTTTAACCTGAAATTTTCTCATCATGAAATGTTTCATATGATTTGATTGTTTTTCGTTCGGCAGAATTTGTCTAATTCCCGTGTTCAGTGAATGCATAACAGATTGCTAATCACACTTTATGACCAACCAGGAGAGTTGATATGGATATATTAACATTCTGTTTTTATGGCTGACAGTACTATCTTCTCTGGTTGCGCTGTGGACAATGTTTAAATTGTCAGTCGGATTCAGGTTTTGTTTTATATATAAATATGATGGATCTATTATAATGAACATCTTTCTTAAAAGACGATCTATCTCATAGTGGTGGCACATCCAACAACCCCAGTTTCTAGGTTCCTTCCATCTTGAGGCCATTGGTAATTTGTATGCGTTTTATGATAAATGTCAGCTAAACTTCCGAAGAATAGCCGAACATGCTAAAGCAGAAGCATAAATTACAGCTTACGTTGATGCCACTGCTTTACGTGTCGACAGCATGTTTGAACGTATTTGCAAGTAGTAAATGTGTCTGTTTGGCCACTGACGTTGCCATAACAACACCTGAATTTAAATGTGCAGCCTCTTTTTGTGACAGATTTTTGCAAGAAATTATAATTCTTCTGAATGATATTCCTATTGACAGCTAGTTTCTATGTGAACATTATGAGATGGAAAGCCAGAGAGAATAAATGAAAAACAGTTGTGAAATACTATATGACAAAACAAGAATACAGTTTAAAAGGGGAGTGATTTGTAAAATATAAGAAAAATAAAATCTGTTTACAGTTTTGTTTCATATGGATGTTGAGAGATGTATCCATAGATCTCTTAATTTTGCTCTCAAAGTGCACCAGATTGATGCTTTTAACTTCGTTATTTAAAAAAAATCTTCCCGGGGGAGCATGCCCCCGGAACCTCCTAGCGGAGATGAGGACCCCCCCTAGAGGAAGTTAGGTCCACAGTGTTTACATGCTTATTTATACAATATGTGTGCTCATGCTAACATCATAAGACAAAAGTTGGTTCCGTGTTGTGTGTAGGGAGAACCCACCAGAGTGAGGGGGGCCCCCAAGCCAAAGCTCGCTTAGGGCCCCCAAAAGTCTAGGGCCGGCCCTGGTCGCCAATGTAACCGGTTAAAAGTCCAAGTGGCGATGAGGTCTTAAAATGTATGGAAAGGGTCTTAAAAAAGGTCTTCCATTTGAATTCAGGATTCCTGCATATACCCTGAGCTAAATAAAGAGTGCCCTCTAGTGTGCTGTCCCTGCTTGTGCATGTTAGAGAAAGAGGACGCTTAGATGCTTTAACCTCTTTAGCTGGTTATAACAATTGTTTCATGTGTATTTCTCAGCATTCTCTCATTCGCTATTCTCTCTTTTGCCAGATAAGAATGAATGTGTTCCACTTCTTCCTGCAATGGTTTCCTGATTATTTGATTCTACTTTGTGGATTTATCTTCTATACCTCTAACTCCCTCGTACTCCAAGGTTGTCTGGTTCGTGCTAGATGCCTCTCTGTTAACAAAACCTTCTGGAGCTGTATTGAAGTGAGATGATTCCATCACTCTGACATGATGTGTCTGTGTTTTCTCCACAGGCTGGAACATACACTTTCAACAGGGCCAAGCTGATGAATGTGGGTTTCCGAGAAGCCATGAGGGAGGAGGACTGGGACTGCCTCTTCTTCCATGATGTGGACCTCATCCCGGAGGACGATCGCAACACGTACGTCTGCGACTCCACCCCCAAGCATGTGGCCATCGCCATGGACAAGTTCGGCTACAAGTATGTCCTTTTCTTGTGTCTAATAATCCATTGAAGGCTTCACTGTTCACCGATTACATATGTTTACCTGCAATACTTAATCCTCTCCAGGCTTCCGTACAAGATGTACTTTGGAGGAGTGTCAGCTCTGACGCCACTGCACTACCTCAAGATGAACGGCTTTCCCAACAACTACTGGGGCTGGGGTGGAGAGGACGACGATATTGGACTCAGGTGAGCCTTGGCCGAATGCTCTTCAGAATAAATTATATGTAGACAGTCACTCATTATGGCATTTCCAGTTTGATTAAGAGTAGATCTAGTATTACATTGAAACAGTTGTGCTACCCTACTATAGGTCAAACTCTGTTATCGGTACAAGATCAATGTTTTGATTTGTGTCTCTTGAACCACGTAAGGAGATGAGTGTGATCCAGTTTATGGCAAAAATCATAATCACGATTATTTTGGTCAATAATTTGATTATTAAATACGATTATTCATTAACTTTGAAAACATTTTCATTCATTTCATTTCAATCTTTATTTCGAACAGATTAAAAAAATAACAAAATAACAAATGTGAAAAACAGAATACCGTATTGTTAAAATACAGTATTTATGCACATTCATGATACAAAAAGTCTTCATATTAATAATAATATTTAAGAAATGTGTCCAAAAGGGAGTAGGAGGAAGCAAAACATCAATTTAGTGAGCTTTAAAAAAAAAATACAAATAATAATTTGAACGGTATCTTACAACTGTTGATTACCCTGAACGTATAATTCAACTGAAAAACCAATACAAAAATAAATAAAATAAGTGATATATTTACATTTAAATAAATAATACAAAATAATAAATACCAATAAACAAGATCAACAAATATTTTGGAGCGCACTTCAACAAGCTTCTAAACATATATAAATATGATAAATACAATTCAATTAGATCAAATATGTTGCAGTGCACTGTCACAACCTAGCAAAGCAAAATAATCGTTTTTTTCGATTATGTTTTCGTAATTGTGGCAGGCCAAATCGTTATTGCTATTTTAAAATATGACTATATGCACAGCCCTATGTGATGGACATACCTTCTCTTCTTTTTAGAGTGTCTCTGGGGGGGATGTACATCAGTCGTCCCTCAGTGAAGGTCGGCCGTTACAAGATGATTAAACACAAGCTGGACAAAGGCAATGATGTGAACCCAAAGAGGTACAGTAAACTACTTGATGTATTTATTTTAATTTGGGACTTTAGGAGTAAATCTGATTTAGTTTGAATGCAGATTAACACAAATGATGATGTAAAAGAGACCCTGCACTACTTGTTCATAAATGGAAACAGCAGAAATGACACTAATTGTTACGTCAAGTAAAATGCAAAGCTACGCAGCGTTCAGTCATCACTGCTCTGTCTATTTAAAGGTTCAACATGCTGGCCAAAACACGTCAGACCTGGAAGTCGGATGGGATGAACACAGCTGAATATGAGATGATCTCACGGGAATACATGCCCCTCTACACCAACATCACTGTTAACATTGGCACTGAGGCCGGTCTACATTCCCCTCCACCTCCTCCAGAAAAAGCTGCAGAAAAACATCCAGAGAAAAAATCACCTGCCGAAGTCCCAGCCAACGTCCCAGCCAAAATGACAGAAGGCGACACTAACAAAAAGCCAACGCAAAATACTTCTAATCATGTATAACGCTGCCATGACTTCAATGGGATAATCCTATTGGTCGAGCTGTAGGATGCTGTTTTTCTCCTCTATCACCTGGAGCTGTTTTCACTTTTTTGTCAGTTTTTGGTGGCATTTCTTTGTGGACAGTGGTACACTGATTTGGGTGATTTTAAAATGGTGATTTTTTTTTTTTTTTGAAAATGAAAACAATTGACCAGAATTTGTCAACCCTTAGATGACGGCTCTCCACCTTGGCTCCTGTTCTATCACTGACTCTTCTTCCAATGGGAGCCACAGTGAAGGGTAAACGTTGGACTCTGTGAGTTTATATATCTACTGCGCTGTGGTCGCTGGCTAAACCTTGTGATGCCTTAGAAGCTTGTTTTGTTTTCTGTCTCTTCACTCGTACCTTACATTATTCCGAATATTGGGTTTGATAGAGCAGTAGCTGTGATTTCCAGCAGTCGCACTCGTTTTTTTTTGTCCAAATGCCAATGACTACATGACTGAAGGAGAGTGTGTGAAGCTGCTACAATGAGTGATGAATGAAGGAACTTGAAAATGTTGTTTATTACTTCTGCATCTATTACTGCTTCTGACTGAGCGCTGCACATACGACCACCTGTCTGCAAATACCTGGGGTCTCGTTTAGAAAGACCTTTATCCGTTTGGTTTCTGCATCAGGTGGACTAAATCCTTCAAATGTTTTCAGATGCTGTACACATACATTACCTGTCATTTTCAGTGGAAATACTAACGAGAATGAGAGTTCATTTTACGTCTTGGTTCTGTAAACAGCTGCATTCAATTCAGCCTTTCACATTTCAGCATATGGGATATCTACATTTGATTTTCTGTCGTTTTTGTTATTGTGTGCATTCACCTTTATCCAATAGAGCACCTCTTTGTGACGGTGATCAGTCCTCTGCCTTCAGATGAGCTTAACATCAAAATGGAGTCTGTCTTGCTTTAAAACAATTTTTTATTTATCATTTGATCATGTGCAGTTTACTTTACATCTCCTTATGTAGATGTTTCCCCCCAAGAGTGCTGGCTTACTCCCACAACACTTTATATGCAGTCAAATGTTATAATGTATCTTTTGCCCACTTCCTTTCCTTAATCTATACATATCATGGAGAAATGCACTCAAAAAAGTAAAAATATATATATATATAATTTACCTCAGTTCAATTGAAGGAATATTATGATCTTGTTTGTGTTTTGAGAGAATTCTGTGACTTCTTGTTAGGATATGATTCATTAAAACCGCCACAGAATAGTGTCTAAATGGCACTCAATGAAACTGTGTTCAAATTAAGCAGATTATATCAGTTCACGATTTCTTAGCAATATTGTTATACTTATAGTCTCACCACCATTTTTATTTGTATTTTCTGTTCTCCCCTTTCAAACACACAGAAACTATTTGTCCCTGTGTAATTTTCAAGTTTGGTCCATAATCTTACTCTGGAAGCCTTCACATCGAAACATCTGCCATTTCCTTTCCACTTGTGCCCGTATACTGCATGTCTGCGCCTCCTTCGCTTCCCTCCACTCTGACAGATTTGATTGTAAAGATGCGAAAAAGAGTCCCCTCTTCCACTGAGAGTGGCTGTACTGGCAGGTGAACAGGCTGAAACCAAAGGTGTGTGTGTGTGTGTGTGTGTGTGTGTGTGTGTGTGTGTGTGTGTGTGTGTGTGTGTGTGTGTGTGTGTGTGTGTGTGTGTGTGTGTGTGTGTGTGTGTGTCTATCAAATCAATACTTGTATGTTGTTCAAAGAATCTCACACCAACATGTATTCAAAACACTCATAATTTACGTTTTTTTTCTTTTTTGTGAAGAGATGAAGATGGTCCATGATGATTACAAGTGATTTATTTTCTGAATGCTGTACTGAACTTATTTTTTCATCATGACATTGGGCATTTGTCCGTGTTAGGGGACGATTTGAGCTCTGAGAGTGTCAACCTGTGATTTCCATAATTAGATGACTATATACTGTATTATCATTTTGATGTGACTTCATATTCGTCTCCTATGGCCTTAGCAACACATAATAGTGTTATTTCAACTTGTGCTCACTAATACAATAGCATCTTTATATCAAGACTTAATATGCATGGCAACAAACCTATTAGCGAGGAAGTGTACCGAGCACAATGTGAAGATGATACATATCAGTGCTCCTCTAGAAGAATATGACGCATGCTGAAGTGTCTATGTTGTGAACTGGAAACGTTCTTATTGTGACTGTAAATGCAAGTTTCTGCTGTGGGGAATGCTCCTCACTGTTAAATGTAAGGATTCAAGTAGGGCATTTCTCAGAAAGATGTACAAAGGAAGCTTATATTCCCAAAGTCACAGCATACAGTCTCCATCTTTAACTGTGCGACACTCGACCTGATGTTTTGTGTTTCTGATTTAAGCTACTTTACGTTGACTCCGTTCTGATGTAGATCAGCAGCAATAGAAAGCAGTCATCACAGGGTAGCACTGACGTAACCAAGAGCAATGTGACTTTGTGAGTTGTTTCTGCTCTTTATGAATTCTGCACAGTCCAGAGTGGCCTTAAATTCATTATTAAACTGATTATTCAAAAGCAATGCTTCACCTGTTTTATTTTTCAATCGTTTTTTTTTTGTGCAACTTACGTTTATTGTGCATCTCTTTGTACACCTCCTGTAACACCGTTGCTGTCAAAGTTAGCCGTTTTAAAAAAGCTTATCACATGGTATTAATATGTGAGGGTGATGACAACTCTATGACCTAATGGATGTATCACTTAGTGGGAAACGACAACACCTTTCCCACTAAGTTGTACATGAGGGCAGGAATGTTGTCAAGCTGGAACAGGCTGGAAAGTAAACCCACTTGGTTAGATTTTTCTTTCTCTTTCTTGGCACAATATTATGAAACTCTTAAACAGGTTGTTTTATCACCCAACATGTTTTGAGTTCTCTTTAAAACTTCATAAGTATATTGAGTATCTTACACTTTGAACAGTTTCATATTTTGCATGAAAGGTTTCAGAGTATGAATGCCCATTAATCAGTTCAAGGCAAGCACATTCAAAATTTCCAAGAATATAAGTTTAATTATAAAACGGACAAGTCAAATCAAGCAATCTGATTGGTTCTTAGCCGTGATATACTGAGCGTATACCACGGGTAGAATTGTAAGTTACTTTTCACAACAAGTCAGTATCCCTCCGCGTCTGAGCAAAAAAAGTATACCGTGCAGTTTGCTTTTCATACTGGAACAAGAAAGCAGCGGAGAAGTAACTGGGCAGAAGCTGGGCAGAAGCCCTCCTTTTTGACGCAGCGGTCCAGACATAGACATCAAACGGCAAAACATATTCAGTGTGCAGTTCCTTTGGCATTAGGGCAGGGATATCTAGATACTTTTGAAGGTTTGACGCTATCGATCAATCAGATTGCTTGATTTGACTTGTCAGTTTTATAAATATATTTAAATTTCTTCCGTTACGAAACAAACTTACAAAGCATAAAATGGAAACATTTAAGATTAACTTCGACCTCCGGGGGGGTCTTACTATAGAATGGAGGAGTGGATTGAGCAGTGCCTATCTCCAGAAAAAAAAGCACCTAAACTACGACATGCAGAGCTACGTGAAGAGCAGGTAAACCAACTGGAAAAGTACCACCATTCAAAAGGGGGTTGTCGACCCTCCGCTTCGCGTCGGGCCGAACCACGCCCCTTAGCTGTGATATAATGAGCATATACCACGGCCTGTCGTGAGCTATTGCTTAAATAACAATCACAATGGGAAATAACTTTGTTGACCTGACTTTCAATCTAGCACTATTTATACAATGTCTCAACAACTTCTGTAGCTACTTGCTTTAAGTTAAACAGGAATATAGTATGATATACAACTCCAGATACAGACAACTGAGAAAAAAAGTCCACACCGACTGTTGATGTCCTTATTTAGATTCTGTGAACCTCAAATCACCTCTGACATGTCTGAATATCTTTTGTCAATATTAGAGAAAGCTAAAATACCAATTTGCTATTTGACACGGTATTTTTAGTGTTGATGTTTTAAGACACGCTTTGATTACTATTTGGTGGGGGCAGCACTGTTAACCAAAACTAAAGGATGAAATGTTAACACAGTGCTTATGGTTTTAAAAACAGGTCAGTAGAATGAAAACAATGTATTTGGTTTTGTGTGTCTGAGTAGTCAGTAAGCTGACACCAGTAGTTTCTTGTATAGATTAGCAGCTTCTTTATTACCAAGGAAGTCATTTAAGGAAGTGAAAATGATGCTTGAAGCAACTCAGCTAAAAGGATTGTTTTAGCTGTATTTCCTTGTCTTATATTGTAAATAACTTTGGGTGCATACTGTTGGCAAGGATAAGACAAGACGCAAGAACATCACTTTTGGTACTGGATAGAGGCATAGTGGCTGATTGCAGTAGCTAAAATTGTCAAAGAATACCGACATTATCTCAATAATGACCTACACGCAGTGGCTGTTCTAGACCAATTTGACTGGGGGGGCCAGGCTGGGGCCAGTTATTTTCTGAGAGGGGCACAATAAATGCAGGACGAAAAAGACAAAGACAGTATGAAGTAATTGCGCTTAAGAAAACAATGCAATACAGTTATTGGTACACATTTATTTCAGATACTTATAGTTACAGTTTTTACGCTCTAATGGGTCCGACTGACAAATAACGTTAGTTCCGCCTATTCCGTCAGCCAAGAAATTGTTTAATAATAAACTTTTCATTTTCAGGGGGGCCGCAGGGGGGCCCAAAGTCAGTGTTACGGGGGCACTGCCCCCCCCCCCCAACATAGAACCACCCGACCCAGTGATATGCTATCAAGTTAGCTGGGTTGCTGTTGTCCAAATGTGGTGGCATTTTCATATTGTGTTCAAGAGTTTAAAAGTTAACAATTTTAACCAAGAAATTTAGGCCAAAAATATGTTACTCTACAAATCCAAGTTTAGTGGCTTTGGGCTGAAGTGAAAAGAGCTTTTCATACAAATTAAGCTATGGTTGGAGTGCCAAAAACTTGGCCCTTACCCAAACTGATCCACCAAGATTCATTTCATTATTTAACAAGTTTGTTTTTTAACAAACAAATAACACTGCACATTTTCCTAACCTGAGACTGTCTTGATCCAGAAATGAAGTATGTAGCTTGTATGTTTAGCCACAGAAGTCACCAATTTAAGACCTAATAAAAAAACAGCAAAAAACAGTATTATTTTATAGTTTGCTCCTGGCCCATGTTGTCTTACTCTGATTTCAGAAACCATTTTAGTTTACAGCGATCAAGTAAAGTTTTCTCGCTTCTTTTCATTACAAAAAACCCTGAATCCACCTCTGAAATTGAGATATCAGGATTTATTTATATACAAAACCATACACATAATGTACGAGCCATGTTCACAGTGTTATGCATTCAGATACAGATAAAACATTCACAGATGGTTGTTCGGGCCTGCAGATATCTTTTTCTTGCCAAGTAAATTAGATATCAATCTAATTCCTAACATGGCTGAATAACTTGTTACAGCAGAACCAAAGCCCTTTCTCTATGTCTCCTCAAAACCATTTCAACCTATCATTTATTTCATAATTGTCTTTATGTGTGCAAAAAAACAAGGGCCCACTGTAGTTTCACCTCAGTTTACACGTTGACTCATTGGAAAAGTATTTAACATGCTCTCTTAAAAAGATACCAAAAGCTAGGTGACCCTGCACTAATCGTTGAACCAGCACATTCAATCCTTTTTATAGGAGCTACATTATCTGCCAAATAAGAAATCCCTTTATTCTTACTTGCTATCAAACTTGAGATCACCAAACTTGACTATTTTTCCACACTCAGTCACCACCTCCTTCTGCTCCCATGTTTCAACCTCCCCGTTTTTCATCTCAAAGCGCTGCATGACCACCCTTCCTGTTGTGGGCAGGTTGCTGGGCAGGTTATCTGCAGCACCTTGGAAAAACTTCCCTTTCATGAGGTCTTCGGTGCGCTCAGTTCTGCCTGTCGGGGCCAGACCCTGGTTTTTGTTCTTGTCCTCCGTCCTATAAGGGGAAGGAGGAAGGGGCATTGCTGCTCGAGGAGGCGGAGCTTTGATCTCTGGTCTCGGTGAGCGCTCCCATTTCAGTGGCGATTTCTCCCTGTTGGTTGGATCTCTGTTAAACTGTGTTTGAGCCCTGTTCATTTGCTGTTGGTGTATGTTCATTGGCGATAGGTCTCTGTTCATTGGCTGTTGGTGTCTGTTCATTGGGTTTAGGTCTCTGTTCATTGGCAATGGATTTCTGTTCATGGGGGTTGGGTCTCTGTTCATTGGTGATAGGCCTCTGTTCATTGGCTGTTGGTGTCTGTTCATTGGGTTTGGGTCTCTCTTCATTGGCGATAGGTCTCTGTTCATTGGCAATGGATTTCTGTTCATGGGGGTTCGGTCTCTGTCCATTGGTGATAGGCCTCTGTTCATTGGCTGTTGGTGTCTTTTCATGGGGGTTAGGCCTCTGTTCATTGGCTGTTGGTGTCTGTTCATTGGGTTTGGGTCTCTGTTCATTGGCGATAGGTCTCTGTTCACTGGAGACAGTTTTTCGACACTGATGTGAGGTGTTGCTGGCTTAAGGTCATCTTTTTTAACGGGGTTAATGCCTGGACCTCCGACCCTTTTTATCTCACTCATGACCCCACCCATGGAGGCTCTCAGAGTAGGGTCGGGAACCACCATCCTACACACAACATGGCAGTAAGGCTGATCCTTCAGGATATCGTTGATCTTAGCTGGACAGACGCTGGGCGTGTACAGCCGGACCCGGGCACAGAGCTCGGCGATGATTTTACCCATGGCCCACACGTCTGAGCGCTGGTCCCTCTGACTGCCCCTCTGCAGAACCTCAGGGGCAGAGTACGCCTCATTCCCCATGTCTATGGCAGAGTTTTGACCATACCGGAAGAACTTAGCCAATCCCAGGTCGATGATGACTGCTCTGTTTGTGTCATGCTCCACCTGAAGGACACATTAACTTTATTGAATTTATATTCTTACAAAATTAAAAAAACAATTCAGAGATTTAAAAGCGGATAGACGTGCAGGCCGTCTTTCGGTTTCAGCTACTGCCCAGTGATTACAAGTATCATGAGATAGTCTACACTACCTCCATACTACCAGCTCCACCAGTTTAGCGTGTTAGCATGGTATTCTTTTTTGTGAGCATTTAAAACTAAGTCCATCTGAGGCTGCAGGTATTTAGTCATATTAAACAAATTAAACATTAGACCTAATGATGTAGCTGGATGAAAGGTTAAGGGCTCACCAAAGTTATCCTGAGGGTTTTTTAAAAGTGTGTATTAAATCTCATGTCAGTAGTTGGTAAGACGTTTTATTAGAATCTGGAAATGTAAACTTTGTTGTGGCGCAAGAGGAAATATCAGGCTTTGAGCAAAAACATTAGGATTAGTTCTTTAAGCTCCATGGATATCTCTAATAAAATGTAATGTCATCTTATAGTTACTTATTCAGTCAGGACTATATGTCCTCTGTAAATCTCTGTTGTTTTTTGCATGCTGACAGTCTGCACAGGCCTCCACCCACCATGATGTTTTCAGGCTTGAGGTCTTGATGGACAATATCTTTGGAGTGAAGGTGGTACAGCCCTTCACACATGCCGGTGATGATAGTTCCTTTGATAGACGGAGTCAACTGTAAGAGACAGACATTTGAGATCAACTTTAACCAGACTGGCATCAAGTATGAGCCACATTAGAGTCAAATCCACTTTTCTCATATTAGGTAACATCATTTTCCTTCAGGCCTCAATAAAATTGCTGTTCTGAAGAAGTGTGAAGCTATTGTTTGTTGACATGATAACTTTACCTGTATTTTAGACTGTGATGCTTTAAAGATGGTGGTCTCCAGGTCTTCTCCAAAGATAAACTCTAAAGGAATAATCCATTTTCCGTCTTTGAGATTTATTTTCCCCAGTAGCTTCACAATATTTGGATGATTTGCCTTCCTGCAGATCAGTGGTGGAAAGTCATGGAGAGACAGAGAAAAAGACAAATAAGATCAAATTAAGAACAAACTAGATACTTACTGGGTACCCGTATAGAGGGTAATTGTGTTTAAGAGAGACCTATAAGTAAAAGAGCCAACACACACATCAGAGATTCTTTTTTTCAAAGAATGGTTCCCCCTTGCCACATATTTTGGTTGGAAGATAACACCAACAATTGTTATGGTTATTAAACTGTGTTATATTATCTATATAGTGGCTGTAAATGGTGTGTCTACTTCTGTTTTTTTTTTGGTATCGGATAAGAGTTGAGTCTAAAGAATTGCAACTTATTGCATTATAATACACTTACATTATTATATATTTGTGTGTATTTCTCATTATTTTTTTATATCCTGCTTGGCTTTCTTTTGAGTCTGCAAACATAACTAAATCACGTGTACTTACTTGTACACTTCACTCTCTCTCTCCAGGTCGTGCTGCCTGATGAGGTGTTGCGGGACTTTCTTTATAGCAGCCCAGGTATCTAAGTACTTCTGCTTGTAGACCTTCCCAAAACAGCCTTTTGCGATTGTTCCGGTGGAGTACGCCATCTAGTAGATAGGAGGTAGATTGTGAGGGCATTTTGACAATAAATATGCTCAACCTCAAAACATTTAATTACAGAGGACTAAACAGCAGAAAACACGATACGATATTACTTTAATAAAAGGCTCCTCCGCACTTAATGGCAGTTTGGTTTAGAACATGTTCAACATATTGGTATTAAGATGTTTTAGATGCTGTTCTATAGACTGTTTGTGAGCGCTGTTCCTGTTGGCCAATGAAGGTTTTCTTGTAAATGTTGCTGGGATTTTTGGGACCTTCCTCTTCATCACTTTGCGTACTTGCTATGTGTTCGTTGTTGTGACTACAAGAACAGATCAAATAACAGCAAGGGTTAAGATTATGTTATCTTGACAAGCAAACAGACGACTCATGATAAATTGAATTCCAATCCGCGTTGTACATCAGGTACATTTTTAAGGTTATTAAGAGAGATACCAAACTAAATCAAAACAGTGTACAATAGAAAGGACTGGTTTTTCTCCTAAAATGTTATAGCCTACTTTGGGTTAATGTTGCCATTTTACACTACTTAATCTTGATTCTTAAGATAATTTCTTTGAAGATAAATCTTGAAATACAAATATAAAAGTATTCAATTCAATATTAGATTTGTATCCAAGTGAAAGAAGACTCAATCGCAATGAATTTATAATACTACTGGTAGTTCTCATCCAGGCATCTTTCAGCGTGAATGGACCTGTCAAAAGTCGGGCAAATAAATTTGATCAAATGTTCAGTAAGGGAGTGTCAATGTTGTTGTTAGACTGTGTACTTGTTCTCCTTGTTGAGGATTTGGATCAAACCCACTTTTTATCGCCACACATGTACCCAGCACAGTATACACATTTAAGTGTAGCCTCTGCATTTAACCCATCAGTTCAGTAGGAGTTAAAATCACTTAACCAATGTTTAAGTGGTTCTCAACTGGTCAGGCCTCAGGACCCACTTTTTCCTTTGTCAATAAATCGCGACCCGAAATTTTGAACCACTCAAACCTATTCAACAAAAAATCGTGCTGTAATACGCTTTTCCACATACATTATGAATTAAAGTGAAGTACAGTGTCAGTGCATATATCCCTTATAGCCCTTCACAGAACTAAAGAATGCTTTTAAATAAGGTTTAATGATATGATGGAATCAAAGCTGAACTGTATCGCATAAAAAGGCACACATGCTGAAAACCCAACCCAAGAAGGGGGGTCTGGGGGGATTCTCTCCCAAGAGATTTTTTGAAAATACTAACATATAAACTACGCATTCTGGTACACTCTGAGAAGAAAAGTACTATTATTATTATTACTATTACTACCTGATATATTAATAATATTCTTATGCCATGGTTTGTTTTTCACTTTTTTCTGACAGCTTGCTTGCTCCTCAAATGAGAGAAGAGCAAAGGAGGAGATAGTCTGTGGTGGAATTACTTTGTGGTTAAAGTGTAGATAGCTCCCATTGTTCTGTGGACCTGTCAATCATCAAACCGGGGGTCAAATTTCATTATGTGTTCATTTTTATCTGAAGTTGTACCCATGGATGTATAAAGAGTAGTTCTATATCAAAGTTATTCTCCGTCGGGACTTCCGGCAACAATCTTGATTCTGATTGGCCAGAAGACTCGAAAAAACATCAGCAAAGATGTTTTATTGAGAAGATGATCACTACGTGACAGAAGTTTTCAAAACCGTTTATGGTCTCCGGTACCTCCAGTCCAACGCCTACTGCATGCACAGCGTTAAAAAATTGGGTCTTCAAAATAAAAGTTCCACCATTTTCCGAAAAGAAAAAATATAGGCTATATATTTTTTTCCCCCTTCATTCACACATCTGCGACCCACTCGAAACGGGTCCGCGCCCCACTTTTGGGTCGCGACCCACCAGTTGAGAACCACTGCTTGATCACAAAACACAACTAAGCCTGGTCTGATCTAAACATACACGTTTATCTTTTTTAAGACAGAGGAGGGGCCTCCAGTGAAAAGACTTAAAGCAACTTAAATCCTTGATCATTTTGCAAAGACCCACGGTCATGTGTTAGGTAGCTAGCTTACATAACAGGGAGATACAAAAAAGCTGACAAACTGGTTAGTCCACAAGAAAGTTTATATTTGTATTATCCCGGACACAGTGTTTGCTCATACATGTGTCATGTTCCTAACTAAAAGCTTTAGAATGAATACTCTCTTTTAGTGACTGACGTCTCACAGATGGAGGGAGTAGGCCTACTGCGACTATGAACTAGTACATTCTGTATTATCTTTCTTAACATCTTATATCTGGTAGTTGACGTTCTCTGGTCTGACTCGTTTACCCCGGAAAGGTTAACAAAGACCAAAGAGGTTATTACTAAATGTAACAAAGTTGTTAAAAATCGACATTTACATATGTTACAGAAAGCCGTTAAGGTGCTTACCTTTCTACTGAAGAGGGAATCCTTCCTGCTGTGGAGTGAAAGCAGCTGTGTCAGGTCTGAACAAGAGGGAACAGGGTTTCTTCTCTCTCTCTACCTGTTTGTCCACACCTCCTTGGATCTGAGTCATGGCCTTCCAGGAAATCATAGTCATCTATTCCTGAATAATAGCTCAGAGATGGCACCATTTTTTTTCATAAACAAAAGGACATGTGACTGCGTGGATGATGATGCTGCATGTACAAAGCCACGATATAGGGGAATTTTCAAACTGATCACCTGGTGGTTATATGGAAGCAACACCAATTAAACAATTAAATATAGGCCTAGTAGATTTACAATATAGTGCTTAAACTGTACGTGAGAGCTGGACAGATTATGAAATGATGGGCCTATAAGGACACAGTGGATGGGTCAGATTACTTACTAACTGATTTAACTCACTAATGTTCTCACGCAATAAATAAATGTAATATAGCTAATGTGAGCACTTTATCATTTAAAATATTGCAATTAATAGGCCTACTTGAAAATAATTAGGCGATCGGCCGCCGATCGAAATCGGCCGATACTCATACTCTACCGATCTACCGTGCTCTCTTAAAATGCAGATCGCGAGAGCCGATCGCATGACGCCAAATGTGTGAAGCAGAAATCCTGCAGCTCCACCACTGTGACGGACAGGTGGGCGGAGCAAAACACACACTTAGTTAGACCTAACACACGTAGCGATGTTATCTACCTCTGGAACAAGCTAAACTAGTTATAAATATATTTATTCTTCACTGTCGGGTCACTCATTACTGGATCAGTGCTGCATGGCGATACTGACAGGCTGTCAGGAGAGAAAGAGAGGGAGAGAGAGCGCTTCCGCTCATTTCTCCCGTGTTATTATCCAAAGTTAATGTAAACTTGAATAATGTACTTCATTTGAATGTAATAATTATGTTGGTTGTTGTTTGTGGAAGCGCCAGTGAATGAGCCCCATTAACTGAGTTTAAACATCACTTGTGGAAGATCCCCATAGGCCCCACCCACTCGATCGGATCGGTGATCGGTATCGGTATCGGCGATACTGATTCCGGCGATCGGCCCCAAAATTGACGATCGGAGCATCCCTAAAAAGAATGGACGCAGCCACAAAACTTTGAGCACCACAAGTATTATATTTTCAGTTTTTATATAAACCTTTTTTTTCAAGGCAAATCAAATTCATGTTGCATTTTTAGCATTAACAGATATTCAAATCAAATCCCCATTAGAGAAACAGGACAAGCACTAACTGCAGGTGTGCTGTGTTGATTCTACAAAATGTCACTTTATTCATCATAAGTGTTGCACTTATGCTTGGTATCCAGAAGACACATCCTAATGATGTTCATGTCTCCCAAAACTAATGGATACATGTCAGATTGGACTGTATATCAGAAGATTGTGTGAAAGAATTGTGAAAGGATGTTAAAGACGGTGTATGCTGTCTTGGTCTGTGCAGTGACTCTCACATGGTCAGAGCAAAATCGGTTCATTTTTTTATTATTAATTTATTGAGATTTCTCCTCCAATTTTTCATTCATCTGTCGTTATATGAAGCACGTGGGTGTCGTTGTTTTTTCATCAGAAGTTGTATTAACTCCACAACCAGTTGAAGTTAAACACGCCCTTTTGTTCAACCAGCTGACATTAAACAAACAGTAAATGTATGCTACTGTGATTGACAGGCAGTATTAGTCAGTTTCCAGATGATAAACTTAACCGAGGCCCGGTTCAAAGACTCATGTTTAAATGGAAATGTCTCAGCACATCAAAAAGCTGCTGCACAGGTCGTCACACAGTCCTTAAAAGATGTCTTCAAATCACTTCAAGTTCTCGTTTTCATTTTTAACTTCTCAGTTAGTTAGTTCTTAGATCTAAATACATAAGCCTCACAATAATATTGTATGACTTTTGCTTTTTATTATTTACATCAGACTAGTATTAGTACTCTAGGCTATTTTTGTTATTGCAGTGATAATAGGATCTTTAAAAAAAAGTGTGGCTTTATTGAATGTAAGTGTGAGTTGTTTTAACCAATATTTTTGCTGTTTTTCTTTGGTTTAGAATTTCACTGGGAATCAGCACTTTTCATACTGGAATCAGCATTTTTTATTAATTTAAATGTGTTTTTATTTGACCTCTGTATTTTTTTCTTTGTCTATAGTGCAAAACAAGAAACAAACAAAGTGATAACCACAGAAACATTGCAGTGTAGGGTTTATCATGCTAGTTTAATTTACTTGATGCTTCTTCAGTGAAATTGGGACACGGTTTACTTTAAACTGCAATGAATATTTGTGCAAAAAACCCCTGAGAAGTAGGTCATGTTCACATGTTCATGAACAGAAATAGGATGGATCTTTCTTTCACTTCTGAATCCGATTGGTTGCAAATGTTAATCTATAGCTAAATGTATTTTGATGGTTCTTAAAGAATATCTTATTTGTATAAATCCACTGTCCTCTGAGGAATAAGAGCACCCGAAACACCAGTAAATGCAAACATAACAAACACACTTTCCCCCGGTAAACATGCTGCATCAGGCTGAGTGGAGTGTACTTCAATAGAGATAATGATATGTTGTTTCCACCAGATGGAGATCATGTATTACAAATTAATGGTGACGTTTACTGGAATCCATGAGCATTTCCTGGTGTGGCCATTATATATCTCGTGTCACTACCAAGGAACATCTTAGCCTCTGTTGATCATTTTAAAATCAAAACCATGACCAAACCAAACAATGACTTTCTCCAACCTCAGCTGCAAAGTAAGTTTCTTTATTTGAATTATATCATTTAAATGCATTTAGTGGGAAAGACCAGCTTTTTTATGTGCTGAGTTTTAAGGCCTGCTGCAAGAGTCATTCATTCGAGCATGCAAACCGGCCTGTGCACTCTAAGGACGAAGCTAATGTCGTTTTTAAACAAATTACAAGTTTTGTTAACTTCAGTGACCACAGAAATGATTGTGTTCATATTTGTTAATCTGAAATGTTGCTAGTTAGTTACAATTTTAGAAAAACAACATGATAAGCAATTGTGACGCGGTGATCAAATTCCTACGCAGGAAGTTCCTGTTATGTGGTTTTATCAACAACAATCCTATCATTTGTGTGTGTATGTAAACAATGACTTTTTAATGTGCATCTTATCAGTTTTGTAAGTGATAACTATTATAAGTAACTGTTTTTATGTCTTATACTTGTAGGTGGCCAGGGCCTACACACCCAGGAGAGCGGGTATGAGACTTTTCTTTCAATTCCTGACCTCAACCTTGTTATTAACATTATGAGTGCAACATGTTAACAGGTTCAAAGGGCTATATTGTCATATTCACAGCTAGGTGGATATGGATTAAACAACAAGTCCCAGGCTCCTCCAACAATGCAACATACATATATATAGGACATAAAACAAAACAATAAAAATGGTGCAAGCTCATGAGTTTAGCAGTCTTATGGCCTGCGTGCATGAATATGCGTTTCTACTTTTGAAGTAATACTGTGCGTTTCTGATTTATATTGACTTTAAAGTGAGACAGAGTCTTTGGAAAATGTAGATCTTATTGGTAAATGTTTTGAATCTGAATATCAGGTTTTCATGATTTCAGGTTATATATATATACTGTTAATAAGTTCTCAGAACCTTAACCCAAGTAAAAGTACAATTATTTTGGTCTTAAAATATTCCACAATAAGTAAAAGCAAAGTAAAATATACTTGAAGTACAGAAAGTAAAATAACTAATTCTGCACACTGACCCATTTCAGAATAATAAAAAGTACAGAAGCATTATCAGCTAAATGTACTGACTGTAAAGTGTCAAAAGTTAAATGACTTGTGAATGGATCTTTTCACAGTATTATATTATTATGGGTATCATGTTATCCTGTTTTTATACATGTAACAGCATTTTATACTGGGTAGACTAGTAGTACAGCATTGCTTTATACCATATCAGCATATATAGTAACTGTGAGTGATGGAGTATGAGTATAAAGTAGTATTAAATGGAAATACTCAAGTAAAGTACAACTATGTCAAAAAAGTACTCAAGTACAATACTTGGGTAAATGTACTTTCCTACACTAAGTCAAAGTCAAAGTCATCTTTATTGTTGATTCCTCTATTTGTGTTACACAGACAGGGGGACCAACATTTGGTTTCTCACCATCTCAGAGATTCATTATATATCTTAATTCTTTTGATTTATTTCCCTTTTTAATACAGTGAGGATGGCCTCTCCTCCAACATGAAGCACACATTCATTGATCATAACAATGGAAGTGTGCCTCTGCCTGTAGCAGATAAGGGCAGCTGTGTGAAACCAATTCCTAAGGAGGAAAGAAGCACAGTTGTCCCATGGTCGCACACCTCAGTGTCTGAGTATGCTACTGGTCCAAAAACACACACTGTGTTTGCTGAAGAAGGGTTCAAAAAACCGCCCACCCAAGCTGTGACGGACAACATCCCAGAAGAGGAAGCTGTCAAGATCGTATCCGGCAAGACAGCCATTACAGAGGAGCATGCAGAGGTAGAAGGAGATGAAAGCTGCACTAAGATGGACTCTGGGGAAATCCCTGAAACACCCAAAGGTCAAACGCTGGTCGGCAGAGAAGGGAGAAGCAAGGGAAGAACTGCTTCAAAGCACTGGAAAGGTAATTACATTTACATTTGTATTCATTTTATATGATTAAAAATGCATTTCTTGAAAATATATTTCAATTTTAGTTATTTTAATTGTATAGAATAATGTGCACATGTATATGCAGTGTTTTTTCAGTGGCTACTTTATCGCGCCTGTACAAAGCATTTTTTTATTTCCTCTGATAGTTTTTATTGAATTAATTGGATATCATGGATATTTCTCATCATTACTCTTATCATTATGTAAATACATAGGCACATACCGTAAAATGTGAAACCTACACCTATTCAAATATTACAGTTAAAAACAACAGCTATTCCATACATTCATTACAAAGACCTCTTAAGGTTTGGGGTTTAGGTTTAGGTATTGTCAGGAATGTGTTACTTCAATTATACGTTTATTAAGAAATGTTTCAAATGTTTACTGTCCTCTCTATTCACTTAGACAAGAGGGTCAGAATATAGAAAACATCTCCGCTTATAATGTAATATAATGCATTACAACACATCCACTAACTGACCGCAATACTAAAACATAGAATAAAATTAACTCCTCTTGTAAACACAATACAAAATACTTTAATAATGTATTACTCTTAACATACTCAATTGTCCTATTAAAGCACTTTAAAGTGCATTTTATTTGTTGGAATGGTCATTTATAAATAGAGTTTAAGTGATTTATTAGACAACACAACTTTATGGCTGTGGCTGTGAGGAAGTATGGTCGTCTTGCAACCGGAAGGTTGTGGGTTCGATCCCAGCCCATGCAGTCAACATGTCGATGTATCCTTGGGCAAGATACTTAACCCTGAGTTGCTCCCGATGGCATGGCCAACGGTGTGTGAATGTGTGTGAATGTTAGGTCCTAGAGTAAGGTACACTGCTCTGTATGAATGGGTGTGAATGGGTGAATGACATGTAGTATGTAAAGCGCTTTGAGGGGTCTTAAAGACTGGATAAAGCGCTATATAAGTACAGTCCATATGGCAGTGGATATTGTTTTGTGTTGCATGTAGTGTTTCTAATAAAGTGTCCACTGAGTGTATACTTGTTATGTGTCTCAGGTATATGCATTCATTTATGAACTGTAATACAACCATTTGATGAGGAAAACTACATTTTTTTTCTCTGTTTTTTTTCAGTGTTACTACTTGTGATTGCATTCATGCCTGTTGGTGTCTCGGAGGGCTCTTCTGGTATGTTGTGAAAAGTGGATTTAGTAATGTAACACTATGTGCAGAGCACTCTTAAATGTATTTCTTTAATTAGGTTTGATTGCATTGAATATGAGCCGAAATATTTTTTATTTGAATGAACATTGAGAACTGCTTTAATGCACAATGTTTTAGACTCATATACTCTCTGACATGGGGCTCATTCTTCAGCAGATCAAGATTGTAAATGTAGAGACATTCACCCCACCGCAGGCAAATGCTATACCTGCAAGGACAAGGACGGATGCAGTAAATTGAAGACAATATATGATTCCCGGGTTTACCTTAATCCCAAAGAGATTTACCAAGGAGACAATACAAAGTTTCCAAGATGCTCTGAAATCTCTCCACCTGGTGATAACTGTACTGTGTGCCTGGACCTGTCTTCTTCCATCAATATCTTCTGCTCAGAGCACATCGGACAAATAAACCTGGTAGAAGGCAATGGAATGTACATTGGCACCATCTCCTTAAAATGTGCGTATACAGTTGTATTAAACATGATCTCTGCTGTTTTCCTAAACATCTAGTTTCACACTGAGGTTTTTTAAGCATCGGGGCTGCATAAACATAATGTTCCAGCAGCATTGAAATAACAATATTACATTTTGCAAAAACTATACAATACATATTGAAAAATATACAATTTAAGAATTGTTAAAACAACAGAAAATAAGGCTTCTGCCAGGTAATTATTTAGCTAACTTAATTAGCCAACTATTCTCTTGCATCTTGTCTTGTCTAATCAGTTTTGTATTTGACTTTTGAGCCAAACGATTGCTGTTTGTTCATTAGCAGTTAAATGACTTTCTTTTCTTCAGGTGTAAAGCTGCAGCCCCCTGGCACAAACTCACAACCAAGTGTCTCACTGTCTAATGTCTCACCAAATCCAAATGTGCATGACAGCACACGTCGCGGATTGATTTCTAACTTTGGTATGTATTTAATCAAAGCACTAAACGTCAATTTAATATTTGTATGGCTAAATTGCATGACTGTGCCCTTTTCCATGTTGTGTAATGTCTTATTTCATTAACCGTATTTCTATGAAGTTAGCCGAGGCAGTCTATGTTTGTAATTCTTTAAAGTGGCTCACCCCTTGACGGATAATACACACCAGTTTTTAGTAACATTAATACGCAGTCCTGCATCAAATCCTACCATAATGGAGATTATAACTTTCAGTTTTGATTGAAACAGTCTTTTTTATTACCAACCGATATAGGCAGCATAGGTTAAGATAGGTAACAACAACCAACAAAGATGTATTTTACTTTGATTTAAATTATTTCTGTTCGGTTATTAACAGTTGAATTGCTTCTTCTTTTCTTTAGGTGAACATTCAACTGTGAATGCACATCTTGGATTGATTTGTAGCTTTGGTATGTATTTAACAATAGCACTGAAGGTCAATTGAATATGGTTGTTGATAAGCTGAATGGCCTGACATGATGATCCAACATGACAGCTATATGTGTTTTTATTTTTCAGGCTTTTTGATCGTGTTGGCAGCGCTGGGGATCTCCTATCATGTAAGTCTGACTCAATATGTTCAATAATCACCCAACTTTCAATAATCATTGAGACTGAATTACATCAAATCGAGTTTCTGCACGAGCCATTGAATATATTTTAGGTCTTACATATTCCAAGTAAAGTCTATTCTACAAAATTCAAAGGATAACAATGTATAATGTTTGTAAATGTAATAAGTCACATTTCGCTTTTTAAATTGCTTTTTTTTCTTTTCTTTTTAGTGCTACAAAAAAAGAGGTAGGTCTGTAAAATATCAAAAAATCTCTAATCTGAGTGTTATAATATTAACTCCAAAAATAAAGGACGCTCAGAGTTGACTGGGAATATTGTTCACTCAACAGATTCACATTTGACACTAAAATCATGTTTTTTTCTTTTCAAATAGGATTTCAATGCGTCAACAGTGAAGAAGTCTGAGGAAAGAGGAAGTGTGTGGACTCACTGGAGGCATTTCTGATGCAACTGATAATGATTTTATTATTCATTTAGCTGTTGATTGTTTTCTTAATAATGGTAATATATAATGGCATTTCATAATAATATATGTTTTGAAGTAGGATACAGTGGAAATACTCAATTGAAGTACAAGTATCTTAACGTGCAATACTTGAGTAAATGTACTTAGTGAATTCCCACCTCTAAAAACTGGTTTCAGTTGTGCTTGCTAGCAATGTAGAAATAAGAGAGCTTTTTGCAAAAATGGCGTAATGCACATGTATCCGCTGTCTTAATAAAAATTGCTTTGAACAGCAAATGGTTCTGTCATTATTTAAAGTTAAAGGAACAAGTGTTTGTGGTGAATTCATTATCTGCAAAGTGACCTGTGGTTCTAGCTGTCAATTAAATAAAGTGGAGTATAAGGTAATAAACATGGGAATAATCAGTAGCCTATAGTACAGGTACTTCTAAGTTGTTATAAACGTGGTCCTATGCAGTTTTCAATAACGTCGCACCTACAGGAAGTAGGCCATACGCCAGCTCTCTCTCTCACACACACACGCATGCACGCACGCACGCACACACACGCACACACACGATGAGAGTTGAACATTAACACACAATGGTGCTTTGACATCTTATCAGTGTCTGGGTCGTACCAACTGGCGGGCAGGTTAAAGGTCGTCTATTGGTTACATTTTTATTTGGGCGATTACAACATCTGTTGAGAAAGGGATGGTTCCGTATAAAACGATATGTTTCTCTTATTAGCAGGTGTTTGGTGTCAAATGTATCCACAGTCGATGAAAAAAATAACCCAAAATCATTTGCACACCCCTGTGTTTTACAACCTGTATTTGAAAGCTCACCTGTTGGCTGTTCTGCTTCCGTGGGGCGTTCAGGTACTCCCCTTCGCCGACAACTTACAAAGACACAAAATGGAGCTGAAACTACCTGGCTGAGGAAAAGTACAGTTGCGCTCAATATTATGCATAAGACGAAGTTTTATTTAAGTCTCTAAGGAAATAATATTAAAATAAGTCGACTGACACCTTGAGGAAAGAGGATTCAAAATGTTCTGGACCTTAATCATCGCCGCTTTAGTGGCAACAGGTAAGTTGGCCTGTTTTTCTTTTTTTGCAAAACAGGGTGGGCCCTCTTCCGTAAAAATTCCCTTGATAAATAGCCGCTCGCAGTGTCGTTATTTTGTGGTAATATCAGTTTTGTCACAGTTTGAGAAAGGGTTCCTATGCATGCAAGGGTTTATTAAATGCTATGTATACGAATGTTGAATACAATTATCAAATGACATATGTTAACCATATAACCACCTGGTGTGACACTTTACTCGAGTACAAGCACGTTTTCTACTCTATGCTTCTTCTTCAAGAAAACAATGTCAGGAGGAGATATTTTACCTCTTACTCCACATCAATTTGACACTTAGGCCTAAAGCCACTTGTTACTTTTTACCTAAAAACACAAGTGACGTGCTTGAATATGATGCTGTACCATAGTAGCCTACTAATACCCTGTAGTAAACATGGTATCTTACATTATCTCCTCATTGAACAACTCAAACATTTATATTACATGCATTTGTTGATTCAAAACAAAATTGTATTTTGATAGGAGCCAGTTTGTATTTTAGTAGCTTTACTTTTGATGGATAGATTTATCAATTAATTAAGTAACATTTTGAATTCAGGATTATTTTACTAAAGTAAATTATCTAAGTATTTCTTCACTTGTAGTTTGTTCTTGTGGGTAGTTGTTTTGTTATACCTAGAATCTCCCTTCACAATTAAAACTGATAATAATTTGTTAGTATTTTATTTGTTGTATGGCAGTACAACATAACTCCAATAAGCATATATACCATTATTTAGTAGATTGGAGCTGCAGAAGATTCGAACAACTTGAAATAATAGAAATAATTAGGATATATTTTCTGGTTGGTGGTCAAAAACCATCGCACTGCCTATCATTTTATGTTTCTCATGCTATATGTGCTATAATGTCGCTGGTTGAGAGAGAAGTCCCAGCAGACAGAAGCCACTACAGCAAAGTGATCACCTCCTGTGAAATATGCCTTGCTGGGAATAATCCGTTTTTTCTTACTGTCAACAATTCCCATGAAAAACAAACCAGAAATGTGATTGTAATACATGTCTTGGCTTTGTAACTACATTGTTTTTAGAGCATCCTAAGTATTCATAGCTTTCATACTTGGATGTAATGGTCAGGCTGAAAAACAGAGGCAGTCTGAGGTGACTCATTACACCCACTCTCAGTGATACTAGCAGTGAGGAAATACTGTTAATCAGATACCACACCCTAGGGGTTTTGTGGAGTAATAAGAAACCATAAATAAATTATCAAATGTCAGTAACATTTTGCTAATAATAATCATTATCTACCAGTCCATCTCTTATTTTTAATTCTCCACTATTTCTTTCTAGAGTCCACCATGGCCATCTCGGTCCAGTGCCCCACCAAGAGATACATCGTCATCCTCTTTCAGGACGTCACCCTTAACTGCAACTACCAGACTACCGCCACTCAGTCTCCTGTTGTCACGTGGAAGTACAAATCATATTGCCGGGACCCCATCCAGGCTGCGTTTAGTCCAAGCAGTGCGGAGAGCATCTTGTCTCAGAACAACCCCAACTATGACCCCAACATCGAGTGTGCCGATTCCCAGAGGACGGTGCGCATAGTGGCGTCCAAACAAAATGCTGCCGTTACCCTCGGTTCAGACTACCAGGGGCGCAAGATCAGCGTCCAGAACAGTAAGTTCATCAAAGTTAACACTTAATATCTCATAGTATACTACAGTATATAGTAAATACCAGGTATACATTTCTTTCACTTTTAATTTATTAAAAGTAATAAGTTGTGATGAATTTAATAAAAGTATTTATTAATTTAACAGAAAAGTTGCAGCGATTAGTCGATCAACAGAAAATCATCTGTCAGCTTTTTTGATAATAATCACTTAATCTTCACATTTTCACAGAAATATATGTTGGTTTGAGTTTCCCTGTTGTGACTTTATATTCAATTGGATGTCTTTGAGGTTTTAGTGTTGGTCAGACATAACAAGACAGAGAGAAAATTGGGCTTTATGAAATTATGACCAATTTTTACATTATGACCAGTCATTATAATGACACAAGTTTAAAGGCTAATGATGACAATTTAAACAGTTTTTAATTAACATACTTCTTCCCTCTCGACAAACAAGCCAAGGTAAGTGATTAAAATACATTTACTCTGTCATTATCTGACTCTGTAAAGCGTGTAAACACTAGTTTTATTACTATGTCAGAGCTTTGTGTGACTTGTCACTATCATACCTGTGTACATCTGCTTGGATATGATGATTCAAATGTGACTAAATTAAGATTCAACATTCAAAGATGTATTTGTCACCGTCCTTTTTGTAAATACGTGCAATTAAATGCGGGGGCAGTAATCTCAAGGGGAACTTAAAAAGAGAAGCTGGTGGATTTATGACGGCCCAGTGTAACGTTCAGGTTGATATTTTGTAATAGGCCGTTGAATCATACCCACCTTGGAGGTAGGCTAATGAGAAAATAATGTATTAATAGGACAGAAATGCTGACATAATGATCTCCTTCTAATTTAATAACTAACATCAGCTTTAAAAGCTATCCAGGGTTATTTATACTGCCACCATGCATGTGAAACATTTCCTTTCTTTATCATAATCACCACTTTGGCACTTTTCAAAGGCTAATCTGCAAAGTCTTAACAGGGCTGAAGGAAGTTAAAAAAACATCAATACTAGTAAAAAAAAACACAATTTACATAACAGCTGCTCAATAAAACACAACAGACATAAAAACAATGAGGTTAGAGTAAGGTTAACACAGTAGCATAGATCTGACAGTTATCAGTCAAGTTGCCAACCTGATCTCTTTATAAGAACTTATTTAAAAGTGTAGGGTTTTATTGACAAAGGCATGATCGCTCTTGGATAAAGTGCAGGTTCACACCATCACTAAACGAAGACCTGGTGCATAGCAGAGCACTTACACATTTTAAGTAGTAATCATTCTCCAAAAAAGTGATCAATTCTTGCTAAACAAACTCAAATATAACCAGTAAAGGGTTAACTAACAGGACACACCTAGGCTGTGAGAGTCTGTTTACAAATGAGCCGCGATCTGATAGGACTAAATGGAGCAGGCTTGTCTGAGCGGGAGATAGCAGGAGGAACTGCTTTAACTCATATGTCAATATTCCAATTACTGTATATTATAGACTATTCTGCACTGTTTCTATTATATTATATTATATTTTATTAACTTGCACTCTTTTATCTGTGTTATTGTGTTGCACTGTTGGAGGAGCTTGTGACCTAAGATTGTCATCGTCATACAAACACTGTAGCTATGCACACATAATAAAAGCCTTGAGACTTGAATAAGTGCACTGTGCTGAAACCACAGATAAACAACGAGCCAGAAAACATGCTTGTGATTTTGATACTCAGCTAACCCCTAGGTCAAAGTTCACAGCTCAGTGACGTAGCAGGGGCCAGAGGACAGAATGAAAAGTATCATGATAATGTACGACAGGCCTTTTATAAAAGCTGTAAATTGGTAACAATCTGCATTCATACTTACTACTACAAACTTATGTATGTAATGCATCATCACATTTCGGTGGGGAAACTGCCAGATCTGCTACTAGGTGAAGAATGAGTTTATTTCAGGCTACATGGAAACTGTAGACATCACATTGTAGAGTGCAGAGGCGTATTATTATTTCTCCCTATCTTCACTCCAAGTCACGATGAAACTGAAAACTGAAAAGATATTTGTCTGTACTTCACACAGCCTGCTTTCAGACGTGTTCTGACTTCTCACACACGCATGCAACCACATTATAATAGTTTGTCTGCATTATGCAATATTTACACATATAAACTCGTGTAGATCAGCATAGCCTTTTTCATTTAAAAATGTGCGTGACATTTATTTATAGTGTGTTTATAAAATACGTTATTCAAAAGATAAATGATTTTGAGCAGTGCATTTTTTATCCTTGTTATATTTATCAAAACACAGGTGAGATGAGAAAAACCGTACGAGTGCATACAAGCTCAATACACTGTCAGTATGGGCATGAGTATATTTTTTATTGTATGTTTTTCTTGTACTAAAGCTGCAATTGAACAAGGATTATATGATCCCATTATTCTATGATTGTAACAATAGAAAAATAATAATACTATAGCCTCTCTAAGACAACAAATCAAACCCATGGACCTATTTTTTTCCTCACAGATGCAGACCTGAACATCGCGCAGACGGCATGGGGCGACAGCGGTGTCTACGTCTGTTCTGTGGTCTCCGCCCAGGACCTTTCCGGAAACGGGGAAGACTACACAGAGCTAATTGTTCTTGGTAAGTTGCATTTGGAGCTCATGTGGTCACATTTGTTTTTTTCCCCTCTCTATACTTCCCCTTATCTTTACTTTCCTCCACCCATGCACACACAAAAAGGTTTTTACTTTATTAAGAGTTTAAAAATAAACATGGCCGTAACTTAGTGACGTATGGGCAGATGTACAGTACCTTCAACAGAGGGGGAATTTGCCACCAGCAGGAAGAGTCTTAAAAGTAATTCGCTCTAGGCAGTAGAAATCTGACCGAGACCACTTTAAAGTAATTGTGGCTTTATCTTTCTTTCACAGAGAGAAAGTCAAATACTACTGACCTGCTGCCTGGTATTGACTTGCTGGTTATGGAAGGTAGTACAAACCCCTTGATATAGCTCAGTCATGTTGTAGTCCCACAGTAGAGGTGTATGACAGAGAGGATAAGCACTAGCTATAGATGAAAAATGAAAGGAAGCATTTCAAACACAACCACCTGGCTGCATTGCTTGAAGTCACTCAGGTTGTGAGTTTGAATTTGAGCAATTAAAGCCTCAGACATACACAACTATTTCTGGCCAAAGGTCATAATCCTAGTTCAAAAAGATTTCGTACAAAGTATGACTCATCTAACCTCAGCGCCCTGCATTCTAACATCCCGTTGTGGGCGAGAATGGTAGAAGGTAATAATGCGGTTAGGCAAACTTAACTGTTCTGCTCGTATGATACTTGACTTACACACAATCTTTCTCTACCTCACACTCCCTCCTTATCTACTTCTGTTTCTCTCTCTCTTTAATATGGCTCACATGTGTGACTTTCTGTAGTTGCCTAGTTGAAACAAAGGTGCATTGAGCACACATTTCCTTATCAGTGTACATGGCAACAGAATATATTACATTCCAACAAAAAGGTTTTCCATTTGAGTTGATTCATTTAAACTGACATTTTGTCCCCCAACCATTACTGTTTGTTTCTTTGCTTTGTGGCATGTGCTGCCTGAACTGACACGCAGAGTGAAATCTTCCCCTCCTGGGCACAACAAAAAACCTGCTTTACCGGTTTCACAACACCTTTGAAAATTACCACCGCAGCCAGCTGGCTTTGTTGATCTGAACACTCAATAACATAAATAAAATCTGTGTTTATACTTACAAACAAGAAGCAACACATCATATCTCATACCAACACAGACAGCTTCCACTTGTTTAACAAAAATCCAACTTTTCTGTTCAAAGAGAAGAGTTCCCATTCCTTTAGTCATTCTCATGTCTTTTTTCTCACAAATTCTGTTGACAAATAATTCTGCAGTTCAGGAAAATATTTTCTTATATGCTGGCTTTATTTGACATGTTAAAGAGGTCCTATCATGCGTTTTGGGTTTTCCCTTTGCTGTAGTGTGATATTTAGGTTTTTGTGGAAGAAAATGGTACTCAAAGGCTAAAATATTTATTTCAAAAAGGATTTAACTCTTTGTCTACTTCCATAACATAGTGAGATCACTATGGAACAACGCTTCTATTGGCTTGTGCTCCAGTGATAGGCGAAGGGGCGGGACAACTCAATGTAGTTGACCCATGCACAGGCAGTATAAAAAAAAAAAAAGAAGCACTTTTTGAGCATTTATAGCATGTATATATCACAGTATAGGCACAACATACAAATATGAACCTTACATTTCGCATAATATGTCCTCTTTAAAGGAGATTTAGTGATGTAAATATTAATATAAATCTATCTAATTTCCCACACAGACTGGCTCCTGGTTGTTTTGGTGGTGTTTGGCTTCTTGCTGCTGCTGCTGCTGATCGGGATCTGCTGGTGTCAGTGCTGTCCGCACACCTGCTGCTGCTACATCAGCTGCCCCTGCTGCCCCGAGCGCTGCTGCTGCCCACGGGCCTGTGAGTACCACATGGAAAGCCAATGAAACTGAACTTCTTGTCCTGCTTTTACAGCAGATCTACTTTTTAAATCCTTTTTGAAATACATATGTCAGCACTTATTCTGAACTTCTCAAACGGTTTTAATGTTCTATGTCTTTCAGTAATGTTCACACACAACTGTGTCCATAAGGTTAAGCTCTCCGATAACATTTAACAATGTCAAACTGTACCAAGCTTGACTTTAACTTTAAACAAGGGCATGTTATGAAGCTGACTTGCATTTTAAACATGCTAAATTGTACAAAAACTAAAGGACAGGCATATCAAATATGATAATTTTAATTTAATTTTTGCAACAATAAACATTTAGTTGTATTTCCCACTATTTCTTAAAGTGGACCCTTAAAATGGCTTTGTCCTTCAGCAGTTACTTATGAGCTATTTCTGCTGTAACATACAGTTATGTTTTATTCCACTCTAACCAGCTGTCCTCTGTTATTTCCCAGTGTACGAGGCAGGAAAAGCAGTGAAGAAAGGTGGAATTCCCATGAGTCAGTATGCTCCCACCCTCTATGCTCGCAGTATGTACGGTCAGCCTGGATACGGTCAGCCTGGTATGCCCATACTTCCTGTCCCCAACGGAGCCGGGTACCCACCTCCCCATAACGGTTACAGTCGTGAATACGATGCCGCTAGCTCTGGTAAGAGTACTTTTAACTTCTCATATAAGAGCGGCTGGTTAGTCATTTCTGTCTGTGTGGGAATTGAGTCAGCAGAAATCACACATTTGAGTTTCATAATGACATAAAATCCCCTAATGTGCGAGTGTGCCAACCTCGGACCGTAGTTATGTGTCTTGTTTTTTTTAAGTTCAGCTTTCTTAAATCTTAATTTAAATGTGTTTGTTGTGTCTTTGCAGTTGGACAGGGCTCCCAGGTGCCTCTGCTGCATGGCCAAGACGGTGGGGGGGACAACAGTGAGTAACGTTTTTCTAGCCCTGCCACCACAAATCCTGCCTACTTATAGATGTTTCCACAAGTCTACTGTTGTAATAATAAGAGGAGTTTCCATGTCTCACCATTGTTGTTTCACTACTAGAATTGTTGAGATGAGTTGCATCCCATTGTTATACTACTTTTCTTTTTAAATAAAAGATTAGGTGGCTTTTTGAAACAGATATGTCGATTATGTTGTCAATATCATCCTGGTATTTTTTTCTGATTTCCCCCAGGATTTATGCACATGAAAGGAAAAACAATGTCTTTTTAAATAGTAAATATATATATATTTATAAACTGTATATATAAAATACTAATGTATTAAAGGGGAATCTGACTCCATTGTGTCCACACCTTGACTGCAGTTATGTTCAAAGCACATTGGTTTAGTGTATCTGCATCAAGCTGCCAATGTTCAAATCTGATTTCCCTTTCTCCTTCTCATCAGCTCGCAGTGGGTATCGTATCCAGGTAGACCCCGATGGTAATGCTACACGTGCCATTTACTATATGGAGAAGGAGCTGGCAAACATGGACCCATCCAGACCCGGAAACTACAACCGCAGTGAGTGACTGATCACTTCCTGCTACTCTGGTCACAGTCACTGTGTACTCATAATACTTCTGGTGAAAGCTGTCAAGAGTTAAGAGGCAGCCACTTAGCCACGGCCAGCGTCTAGTTTAGGATCTGTTGCGGCAAACAAAAGTCTTTCTTTGCTTTGACTTTTCCCTGTAATATACATTTCCTAAACGCCAACATATGGGACTATTTGTCAACCATTAGGACGTCTATTAGACCATATGCTCTAATTTTACTAATGTTTAAAATGCCATCTAGAGAAATTATTAAAATTAGTAGCTCAGGGATCATTTTTTTCCAGCTATCTGTAAAGCCCCTGTCACACTGTCCCGAAATTGACCCCCGATGGACACACGAATATGGAATTGTGAATTTCGCACGAAGATGGCCCCGAACCACACACGAAGGCAACATTTACATTACATTTAAGACATACAACTGCAACGAAAGTAACACAAACAATTATGTTAAAGTATTATGATACTGTACTGATATTTTCCGACTTTGTTCTTTACTTTCTCCGTCTTTATATGTAGAAGATATTACGTTTTCTCCGTCATGTTGTTTCCATAGCAACAACAACTTCCTCGCCTTCAAAATAATATATTATATTATTTTTAGTTTCACAGAACACAAATTGGGTTATTTACATAATATGTTTACATGATTTTGTTGTGCAATAAAACAACCAGATGGACACACGATAAAGGAAATGTTCAAATTCGGCTCTGATCGTAGCAACATCAGGCCATTCGTGAGGGCATCTTAAGCCATCTTTGGCATGCCAAAGATTTTGCCACCGCTCCCGAAGTTGCTGCCGGAGCCTGAGAAACTCCACCGGCGGTCATACGATGGCTTAAGGATGCCCTCACGAATGCCTTACGAAGGGCAAAATGGACACACGAAGTCAACACGAAAATGAACCTTCACAAGGTCCTTCGGCAATGCTTTGTGATGCCAAAGATGTTGCCACCGCTCCCGAAGTTGCTGCCGGAGCCTGAGAAACTCCACCGGCGGTCATACGATGGCTTAAAGGTCACATGTCATGCTTTTCCCGTTATTACCCGTCCCCTTGTGTGTTATGAAGGTTTTTCTGCATATAAACGGTCTGCAGAGTCAAAACCCTCAAAGTACACCCTGTAGCGAGTAAAACTCTAAAACAGAAAATACCTCCCCAAAACGCCTCGTTGGAGAAAGGTCATCATGACGTCATCATCCATTTGATTCTTCCGGTACGTGCTTACGAAAGCACTTCGGAACTAAATGGGCCAATCCGTGGAGCCGTTACATTACGATCGCGGAGCCGTTACGTTAAGCCCCCGCTGATTGGTCCAAATTGACCAATCCACACACACTCAGTGCATGCAGCTCTGCTGATCTCTCCTCCCTGGCTGCAGGCTGATAACAGACAGTTGGGATCGCGCGAAATTCTCTCTGCAGACCCATTCTCACAGCGTTTATCAACCTATAAACCTTTTTCTTACTCAATATCAAGCCACACTTATTGTTTTTATTTCGGGTGTGACTTTGTGTGTGTTCGGGTTGAGTTTGGCTGTGTTTGGCTGTGTATTGCTAAACAAGGAAATCACGGAGGGGGGGGGAGGGGGCGGGGGGAGGAGCTGCAGCGAGCCGTTTAGTGGAGAAAGTGAATACTGCTGAATACACATACTTTACAGAGATGCTGTATGCGAAACCAATGTGAGTTTGGAAAATTGCACAATATTTTTCTATTTTAGTATACCTCAACAATGGAATTATGATCAGTTGAAATTGCCATGACATGTGACCTTTAAGATGCCCTCACGAATGGCCCGATGTTTTTACGATCAGAGCCGAATTTGAACATTTCCTTAATCGTGTGTCCATCGGGTGTCAATTTCGGGACAGTGTGACAGGGGCTTAACATGAGTTTTGTCCTAATGGGACATTAAATGTCTTATCCTTCACCAAAACACCACCATATTCTGTTCTTAAGCAAGGCAAGGCTAGTTTATTTATATAGCAACTTTCAAAATAAGGCAATATAAAGTACTTTACAAAAATAAAAAAAACATAAGGAGCATTACGAGATACGACATCATAAAATGGCATTTCAAAACAATCAAAAAGCAAACCGAATGAAATAAACATAAAACAAGCTAATATAGAATCAAACGGGTATAAAATGCATGAATACAAGTTGCAGTATACGATATGAATACTTCAATTAATAGCATCACCTAACAATTGTCTCTGTTTCCCCTGAAGTGGATAATATGACCGAAGTCAGTTCCCTGCACGACGGCCTGGACCCTCGGGGACACGGGGGTCGCCCCCAGCCTGCACCTCTGGCCACGGTTTACGACAGGGATGAAGCCATGAGCACCATCAGCAGTGTTTCACAGCAAGGCCAGCGCCGCGACAACTACCCGCGTCAAGGTGGAGGGTACATGGGGGACCGTGTGCGTGCCCGCTCCATGGACAACCTCGACGACATCGGGTGGCGCAACGGCCGCGATGACCCCCCGCCCCGCCGCCCAGACGAGTTCAGAGGCAGGAGAGGGTGAGTCTCAATGAGCAACATCTCCTTATTGTCACCAGGACCTGGAGTTCTTTTTATTTACCTTGGTTGAATCTCAGAACATTGGGGTTATAGGGTCTCGCTTGGGTCGCTGAGCTTTGACTCCAAGAATTGAAGACTGTTCACATTTACTTCAAATTGGATATAACGGAGCCAATAAATAAGCTTTTCGCACCAAGCAGAATAATCATTTGAAAAGCAAAACACAATTTGAAATGTTTTGCGGTTCTTGTTTGTGGTCATGTTGTCACCATCCGACCAGTAAAGCTAGCCAAAGCTGATAATAGACATTGGAGTGGAGTGTGTCTCTGTTTCTCTAGATAAGATAATTATCAAGAGCGTGTGAACTAAAACAGGGACGGCCTCCTTTGTTTTTTTTTTTGTTAAAGGCACTGACTTGTGAACACTTGTTTAAACTCTTTTTCTTGTATTTGATCCAGGCTGGATTAGGAAATTATTGTTATGTGTGTTTTGCATGTTTTTCGAATTATTCTCTGTCGTTTTACAGTTTTAAGACTAGTTCCTGGGATTTAAACCAAACCTATCAATAATAGAAGGTATATAGAAAGTAAAGTAACAATGAGGTTTTCAAGTCAGAATCAGTGGTGTATGATTCTGTGTAAAGCAGTGGTTAATGTGAGGTCAAAGACACAATTCTCTTGTTGAAGAGAGGCCCCCTCCCCTGAGTGTGGGCAGGATTAGCTAAATATCTCAGGAACTCTGTCCGGGTGCTGCAAAGTAGGAGGACGGCCCCTCTGCTGCTCCCAGCCAAGAAACTGCACAAACAGTATCAAGGCAACAGGTCTCTGGGGTCATCGCAGTCACTTCATACACGGCTGGTTCAAAGTGAAACACACAGGCACTGTTTCAGGAGCAGGTTTTAACATCTGGGTGATTATTAACATTCAACTGGATATCATTTGGGATTGTGCAATTATTAAAGTAATGTTCAACCATGTTGGCTCTGCTGTGCTGGTACAGGAAGGTTTGTTTCTGGATAGGTAATGTCCAAATTTAGAATACAAGTTCTTATCGTGTTGCAGGTATTACAACCACATATATCTGTTTAAACCATTTAATGATTCCAAATGCGTTAGAGGCTATATTCACAGATTTTTTTCATATAATCAAGTTTCCATTACAGCTGAACAGTCCAAACAGTATTTTATGAATTTCTTTTTCATAATATATTCATATATTTTCCTAGGTGATCCAATGTACCGATCTAATACAGGGGACACACTTTGAGAATTAAGCATAACACCAACAAATGAGCACCTTCCTTAGAGAATGTAATTGTCTTTTAGTTTAAGTAAAGTTTAACTATGTCACATTGAATTGAGTAGCCTTATATAATGCTGCACACATTACACAGTATAGCTTAGCTTTGAGGTGCAGCACAGGTACAGTAGTTGATCTGATTGACGTAGAATCTGCATTAAAGCTAAACCTATGGCACAGTTTAAGCTGGAACGGAGAACACAACACTGAGGTTTAACCTACAGTATATTTAGCTCTAATGGCGGAGCATCATATTTTATACGTTTCTTCCTCCTCTCAATGTGTGCTTTTTTCTGTCTCTCTAGCTCGGATGACGGGTGGAGCAGCAGCGCCCGAAGCGGCAACAACCGCGACATCGAAGACCGCCGGCGCCGTGACTACTCCCCAGAAGACCGTGGGAGAGGACAAGGCGGCGGTGGCTACGGCGGCCTCCCAGGGAGACGCAGTCGCAGCCGTGACGACCTGATGGCCCTGGAGAGAGATCGCCGCCCTGAAGGAAACGCCAGGGGGAGGCGAGAAGATTATGATGACAACTTCCTGCGAGAGGCCATGGAGAGGAAGAAGATGGGCGAGCAGCAGAGGGCGCGCAGCCGGGAGCACCTGGACAGCGAGAGCGACCGCTCGGACCGGGGCAGGGTGCCGCGCGGGCCCCCCCCACTCCCCCAGGTCCCGGCCTCCGGACACCACGGCCGCCGTGACGATTACCCACCGCCTGCACCGCCACCGTACAGTGACGATGAAAGTATGTCATCCTCAAAGAAAAGCAACCTCCGCAAGGTGAGTCACAGCACAACTCTGTACATTCACAAGAAAGCACTGTGAGCTTCAGGATGACTCGGGGGATAGTTTCACATCTTTCAAGTTTATTTTCAAAGCAGATATAACATCGAACTTAACACTGAAACCAGTTTTGGTTGCTTTGATTATTCCTCTTGTTCATATTTTCCATTAAGATGCAATTTCCTAATGTAATTCAAATTGTTTTTGACTTACGTGATGTTTATCTGAGGCTTCAGAGCTACTGAAATCCACTGAATATCCTAATCTAAAGTTACAGTTTATATATTTACAATCCCCTTTTTGTGTTTCCGTGTTGAGCTGTAGTGAGTGGACAGAAATAATACCTTTTTATACTAAAACAACCGTAACTTTTGAAGATATCTACTTGATTTGAATAACTTGGGAAAGCTTAAGCCTCATATTTTTTTGCATGTAAGGTTTTTTTGGGATTTGTCCCCATCACTGATATTGATGAAAGTACATGAGCAGGAGGAAACATTACAACAAGCGAAACGTGTAAACTATAAAGAGGACTTCAACATGTTTTACCTTTTCCTTTTAAGCAGGAGCCACAATCTGTAACGGTGACATTTTTAAAGGCAAAAGGAAAAATGTAGGATTTTTATAATCCAAGTTGGGACTTCTGTGCAGATTCTTAGGCTACAGCTGAAGTCGGTTCATATTTAATTTGATCCTTATCAACAAATCCCAGAAAAACATTAAAAACATTAGATAGGAAAGAGCTTTACAGAGCTTTGACTAAACTGGTATTACTCATACCTGTTTAGTCAAAGCTCTGTAAAGCTCATTCCTATCTAATCTATAAAATCACCAACCTCCAATCAAATTTGGATATTTATTTGTTGTTCCTCATATTTAAATGAGCCTTTTCCTTGTGTTGCAGAATGGAGCTGTGAGCAGGGAGAGCCTTGTGGTGTAAAAACCAACATTAACAGGAGCAACCTGTCCCATGATGGACCAGTTGATCTCTGAGACTGTAAATATGAATACACTGCTAATTTGATGTGCTGATTTTTTGATGTTGCATAATTTACACTAAACTAGAATGCTGAATGTATAAGTATACTTATCAGGGAAGAGGTGCACAGATGATATGTAACGTGCCTTTTCATGTATTACACATTGTGGCTGCCACAAGTGCCTTAGAGTGTACAGAATTTAACTTGCAGATGTGAAAGTCAAGTTGATAAACAATTCTCTGTAAATGTGTTTACATCTTGACGATTAACATGTCCCAATTGGTTTCAACTTTTAACGTTTTTACCTTTTATGTCGTTTCAGTGTACTTATTTAGATTTTTAGGGGTCTATAGATTTTTTTCTGGCTTTTTACTTGTGATAAAATGAATAGTTTTTATAAGAAAAATGATGTACATTTTAAAGGATTTTATTTTATCTGCTTTTTGTTGTGTTTGAGTGAGCTCAATGTATTTAGAAATCTGGAGAACAAAACTGTCTCGGTTAGAATTTGTGTTTCACCTTTTTATTTTTGGTTTTATTTTCTTTACACAATATTTCCCTTTTCTAACCTTCAGTATGTTGTACAGTTAACCAGTAATCCACTCTGAGAACTCAAATGTTTATTGTGATGTGATGAAACCTAATTTTACAATAAAGGTCTTTGCCAGACATTTATTTCACTTGCATAATTGTACCACTAGATGACACCATCACGTAAGTGTGTTATTTAATAGCACAGTTGATCATTGCTGCTGCATGTTAAAATACACTGTGTTTAAGACTATAAACTTTAATTACAGATACATTAAATGGCTCAGGGATTTCTGTATATATCATTTGTTTCATGATATTATCGTCAGTTCCTACTAACATGAGGATTTCTGTGTTCTCTGTTTATGTGTCTCTGAAAAAAAGTACTTGACTACTTCAACTAAAAGTTGTAGAAGGTCTATCACCATGAGCAAGAACAATTAATTCAATTAAGAGGTTAAATCAAAAGTTCTCTGACAACATATCGGCATGCATTTGAATTTTAAACTTTGCAAAAATGGGATTAATTCCAAAGTTATTGACTTGTCTTTATATTTTATTACTGTTTCGACTTCTCTCTCTTACCATATTTTATAGTTTGCCCACTCATATTGTAGTTGCCTCTTTATATGTGATTTGACATGCATCATTACAGTCATTCTTGTATTTAAGGTAGTATTGAACATACTACTGCTCTGTGTGTACAAGAAGCAGAATGATGGTGTGAAAACTGCTTCTGCCCTGTATCACTTTGACCCGAAACAAGATTTCACTACAAGTTACTTAACAGGTAAGAATGCCAATCATTCATGCTTTGTTATTTAACTGTTCAAATGTAATTATATAAAATGCCACTATTTCGTTTTCAGGACTCCCATGATCCTCTGCTTCAGTCATTTTGATCTTTCTCCATGATGGCCGTCTTCTCACGCCATACGTCTGCTGTTGATCAACACCCCGATGTCTCTGACACTAAAGGATGGTTACACAGTCCAAGGTGTGTGCTGATCATCTCCACATTACCACACGCTGTCCGTTGTGACATGCAGCTCGCACAGGGGAAGTCATTTTGAAATATATTGTGTCTCTTTAACTGACGGATGGTTTTCCTGGTGGTTTGAATGTGTTTTCGAACATTGTGGATGACCACATTAGACAGAAGGGTGTGTTCTGCTTCTGCTTTTAGTTTATCCTGTTTCTGCATTTTTCTCACCAAAGGAAGTTTGCAGCTAATAGCAAACTTTCTGTGATTACATTAACACTGACTTTGTTTATACGTATTACACATAACAGCTCAAGCCTACAAAAGAGTCCAGCCAGCCTATGAAGTTGCTGTTTTTAAGAAAGTATATACATTTAGGCATCCCACACAACTCTTTTTTTTTTAATTCATAGAAATAAATAAACATTTAGCATTTCTTATAACATGATCAAAGAATTTCAACGCTAGTGTGGGAATGCATCAATAGATCCAACACAACTGTGTAATTGTCCTTTATGGCACATAATTAAGGCTTGTATCACATCAAATATTTAAAATTATCACTTGAAAAGACAATATCGTCTTTCATGAACTGTAGTGATGCTGATCAGTTTGTTAAAATTGTTCTTAAAAATAAGCATTGCTTTAAAAAGTTTTTGGATAGGTTTTTAGATAGGTTAAAAATGAGATAAATGTAGCAGAAAATTACTGCAATAAACATCCAGCTCTGACATTTTGATCACCAGCAGAGACAGGCTTTATTTCAGTTTCACCACATTCACCATTAATAGAAACCACCATTTTGAGTCCAGTATGTTATCCTTTTTAACACCTTCATACAAGCATTACACACCCAAGCCTCTTCATTATTAAACATTTTAAGTTAAATGAAACACACTTAGTAAGAGGGAGGTAACAGACATGGCACATACAGTCTAAGCAGTTTTGTCAGTGTAATAGTATATACATATTTTTTTTTTCTTGGGACATGGTGGCGCTGTGAGGGACTTTTCAATACTTTATTAACCACAGACTGCTTCCCTCAAGTTCACAGCAAGGCTTCTGATACCTGATGGACCTTGTTTCAGTTTATAGTGCTGCTCCAAGCCTCTGAGGTAGATCAACTTCCAGAAAAGAAAAACCCATTTACGAGACGTACTGCTCCTCCACTGTAATCTGAGGAGAGACACCTGCTTCAATTTCATTTGAGGAGGCATTACTGAGATTTAGTGTTTTAGTGCACTTCGATAAAGTTTGGGGAAACATAAGAACCAGAATAAACACAGCAGAGGCTTAGATCATCTCTTTCAGTCACTTCTATGGGTCCAAAAAGGCTGGATCTTGCTGGCCCTGCTGGCGTTATGGAGTACTGTATTCAACTGAATCAACCTTCATGTTTGAAAACAGTGGAGTTCCCCTTTAAATATAATGTGTCTGTTGGAGAGAGTATGTTGTTGTTAAAGTCAATTATTTAACACACTTGCATATACATTAGAGATTGTTTATAGACCTTGCTCACAGTATTATAAAGACAGCAGGAGATGTATTATGTCCTATTGTGTCAAAGGACTGCATGCAACATGTAATTCAACCTGCCATCAGTCACTAAACACATTATCTTTCCAGGAGGGACACTTTCTAGGTTTCTAAACATTAAAGAGGAGATTTACAATTTCAAAAAGGGAAAATTGTAGTTTTTTCTGGTTCAGTTTGTTTTTAAAGTGGAAACAATTTAACCTGTACACTTCATCTCCAGTTAGTTCAGTATTTTAATATCTGTATTATTTAGGTCATAATATTGTCATCTTTCCATGTAGCTTAAAGGTGGGGTAGGTAATTTTGGAGAAACCAGCTCGAGTGCGCAAGAATTTAAAAATACACAGCCGGAAGAAATCTGCCACTTCCTTACAGAGCTCCAAC